>NW_027503116.1:0-35321 GCF_021521415.1 Bidens hawaiensis | reverse complement strand
TAACATAAGGTATGAAAGTAAGTTAATACAAAAGAAAGTAAGAAAGTATGAAAGTAAGAAAGTATGAATGTAAGAAAGTATGAAAGTAAGAAAGTATGAATGTAAGAAAGTATGAAAGTATGAAAGTATAAAAGTATGAATGAAAGAATATAATGTTATGTGAATGGTATGATTATGTGATTATCTAGAACTCACTCAGCGTAGCTGACTTTTAGTATGCACGCAGGTGAGTAGGATGAGGCAGCTCGCTTGAGGAGACACATGGCGCTGAACAAGAATCTGGCATCTGAAGACTTATGATGTTTTAATTTAATGCTTTAATGTTGAAAGACAAAGGATGTTTTGAGACAAGTTATGAATTATGTAAAGTTTTATGAAAGTTTTATTTTCCGCGTAAATGTTTTAATTAACTCTGATATTTAGAACTGTGTTTATGAGTAAATCCAACACGAAAGTAGGGCTACCGGTAACGGGGCCTTACACAAGAGATAAGGCTGCATACCAAAAACCCTTGGGAACGCCACAACAACAGAAAATTCGCCAATGATAGTGGGAATAAATTACAATGGGTTTCGGGACGCAAATCCCTAAGATATATCAAAGGCATGAGGTAAATTGGGTAATCGCGGATCGATTAACCAATCCTCGCATTTCATCCCAATCCATGTCGATTACCACAATGAATTCTCGCCCAAATTCATGTTGGTGAAATGGTATCTCGTCGGGGAGTACCATTTTCAATTATCTCAGATCGAAATAGTCATCCTACTCCCAATATTGGAAGGCGGGGAAGGAAGCATCGAGAGCTTGAAGCTTTCTATGGGTGAAGTATTTATCACCAATTTGTTAAATTGAAAATGGGAGTCAATCAAGCCATAAGATTTGAATTGATTCGAGAATCAACCAATCGGATTTATAATATTTAAGATAAGTTGAAAGCAGCGCGAGATTGGCAAAGGATTTATGCCAACATTCAAAGGAAACCATTGTAGCCGGAAAGAGGTGACAAGGTATTTTTAAGGCATCACCTTAGAGAGGTGATATGAGGTTTGGCAAAACCGAAAATAGCTCCTTAATATACAGGACCTCATGAGACTATCTCCAAGATTGGTCATGTAGTTTATCGATTAAAGTACTCCAGGGGCTAAGTACTATACATAATATTTTGCCATGTATACGGATTGAAAAGTGCCTAAGCGATGAGGCAACGAAAGTACTAGTAATAGAGGTACTCATAGAAGACATGCTTGATATCATAACTAATTCCGTAGAGATAGTAGACGGGAAAACTAAACAGTTTGGACATACCAAGCTTTATTGATTAAGATTAAGTGGAATTCACAGCGAGGACCAGATTATACCTGGTAACGCGAGGGTGAATTCTGAAGGAAAAACCCCCCACCTTTCTCTCGAAAGGGGATAGTGGGCGTGTAAAATTTCGAGGACGAAATTTCTTAACGGGGGGAGAATGTAACGATTCCGACGAAACCAGGGATACCCTAACCGGTAGACGATAGTTACTTCATATTTTATGTCGGGTACATGAGTTACCATGGTAATTATACGAGAATACATGGTTCACTGTACTGATTGTACGTGAATATATAATTCATCGTATTGAATATGCGATTAATCGATCGATAGTTATTGAAACCCGAACGAATCGAGGGTTCAATTATAGACGAGATATATGATATTTAGTGATGTTACGAAGTATTAAAGCTTCGGGATAAGTGGATTAAAGCACAGAAAAAGGATTTCGATTTAATAGTACGTCGGTGTGTTAAACGAAACCTTTAATACCAAACCGAGCAAGAGATGATCGATCAAGCCGAAAAAGATGCGCGATAATTAATGATATGATGTTTTAAGTTAACAAATGTCATGGTTTAAGTTTTTAAAGTTTTTAAATCGTTTTTATATAAATTTCATTTTTAAGCCGAAAAACGACCGTTTTAGCCTCGTTTTAAGCCGAATTAAACATTTAACCGAAAAAAGAACTGAACCAGATTATCCAAAACATTATCCGGATATCCGATATCCAAATGAGTGGCCAAGAATGAAGAGGTGGGTCCCACCCCACCCCCACATAATTCTGATCGGATGGGGGGGGGGAAACCCCTTATCCTTTATTTTCTTTTTTTCCAAACAAGCATTCAACAATCCATGAATCCTCTCAAGATCATGATCCAAAACCGAGAGTTTCTAGCAAGAAAACAAGGTAAAGAATCGAGTTAATCACGTTTCCATTTTCGTTTCTTCAGTTGGTTTGTAAGAAAATGAGGTTTCAAAGATGAAAACCGATTCTTACATGATCAAGTGATGTATACGGGTTATACAAGGGATCTTGGTCCAAGAAAGGAGTTAAACGAACCAAAAACGAATTTTTACGGTTTAAATCTTTGTTTTTGAATCATAATCGAAACTATAGTGTAAGAGGCTTGATCGTGAGTGTAACTTGCTTGGTATTGTGGTATGTTGGTTGTAGGTTCTGTATATAGTGGTAGATAAGTCGGAAAGACAAGTTTGTAGCTTGTAGTGGCGGAAAACGAAAGGTATATTCGGTTATGTTCGGTGTATGTGTTTTGGGACAGATTGTTGATGGTTTAGACTTGGGTCATGAAATTTTACAGGGATGTTCTACACATGAAAATATGAGTTCTGTGAATATTTGGTAATTTTTTGATAAAGAATGAATATTTGGTGAATTTAATGCTCGGTTTTGGCCAAAAATGGTGAAAAATAGTGAAATATCATGAAAAATTCTGGAAAATTTCAGATAAGCTTTTAATATCATGTATAAGTCACACACAAAATTTGGGGTCAGTTGAAGAAGTCTAAGTAGGCTTTTCGGTTAAACGAGTTCTAGGGTTTACTAGCTCGGTTTTAGTGAAAATGGCATGTAAAGGAAGATTTTGGTTCTGGAGAAATTACAGGGGACTATGTGGATGGCAGGGGACATCCAGGAAAAATTTGGGATTTTTCTAAGATCGTTTGGTATTTACGACATATTTAGTTTTTAAATGGTGTTTAAAAATAGATAAATAAAATTTAAATATAAAAATTAATTCTGGAAATATTTTTATAAAATTCCCCACTGTCAAAAAGTGATTGGTGCAAAATTTTAAGATCCGAGATTAAACGGATAATTATTTGTGCTAATTATCAAACTTTTAAAGTTAAAACGCGTAAACCGGTGAAGTTCGCTTAAGCGAGCTGACTGGTGTATAAAAACCTTAAAAATGAACTATTTTCATATAAATGAGTTAAACAAGTAAAAATAAATCATCCGAAAATAATTCGGATGATTTGAGTAATTTTTGTCCGATTTAACAGTTTCCGGTACGCTAAAGACGGAAACGGGTCCCGCGGCCAATCGGGGCGTCTAAACCGAGCTCAAATTTCACAACTCTAACTAAATTATCAGTCAACAACTATTTTCGGGTCGTGTGTGACCAAACTCATTTTTGAAACGTAAAAACGGATAAACGTGCTAGGCACGCAAAACGAGAAAAAATGATTAATAATGATTTTGACCATTGAACTCTAAACGAAATCACAATCTGAGTCCGGAGAAGTGTTCTGGGTTAACATTGCCCCCGGAACGGGTACAGTACTGAGTTAACAGTGTCCCCAGATGTACCGGTTAACGCGGTTAAAGTTATATTAATAATGAGTGTATAGTAACTATCGTAGGGATCATATTACAGATTGGACGTGTTAACTGATAATGATTGTTGTTACCTGCTTGCATGTGCTAAGGTGAGTTTCACGAGCCCCTTTTTCTGAATAGTTTTCAAATATTTTCCCGGGGCGGAAAGCATGTTACTAATAAAATGTTTATGTACATACTGAACGCATGGATTTGCGTGTATTTATAAATATTTGATTATACGGGAATCGTACGGAATGGGTACAGTACTGGGTTAACAGTGTCCCCAGATGTCCCTAGAAGTGTTTCTGGGTTAACATTGCCCCCGGAATGAGTACAGTACTGGGATAACAGTGTCCCCTGATAATATTATATTTTGATATGGATTTATCATGGTTTACTCAAATTGTGAAACTCACCAACTATTCGTAGTTGACCCGTTTTCTCACATGCTTTTTCATGTACAACTAAGATGAAGTGATTGCTTACGTGCTAAGTGCTTGATGTGTGTAAGATTTGCGTGCGGAATGTTAGGATACATTATAATAAATAGAATTATGTATCGTATTGTATGATGTGTGTGTATCACTTAGACGGTAATGGAATACAAGATAATGTAATTTGAAGTATATTAATGCATTCAGTTTTCTTTATAAACAATGTGGTTGATATCAGAGGTGTCTGTTGCATCCCGTTTACGTTTCCGCTGCGGTTACGGGGTGTTACAATGGTTCTACAATTTCAGGCATAGTGTCCCACTTTCCCACATTTGTGACACACATTGGTCCGACATTCACCAACATGATGATAACCATATTTTCCACATCTAGGCAAAGGCCCGTTATACTTATCTTGCTTCACATTGGAACTGATCATAGTTTAATTTTGTATGGCAAGGCGCGCACATTTATTCTGTTGTCTTTCTTGTATTCCCGCTCCATAATTGGTTGGTTTTGTACCAGATGATTCCCCGGGCATTCTTAACGCACCACTTCTAATCAAATCCGAAGTTACAATGCCAGCTTGTAACACGGCATTTTCGAAAGTTACAGAGCCAGTTGAATTAACCAAACTCCTGACTTCGGGGGCTAAACCCCAAATTTAGCGTTCAGTACGTTTAGATTCTGGAGTAGCTAACCATGGGACTAGACGAGCCAGTTCGTTAAAGCGATGGGTATACTCCAAGTGATCTGCACCCTTCATTTCTAGATTCCAAAGTTCTTGCTCTAATTTCTGAATTTCGTTTATCGGACAAAAGTGTTTTATCATAAAAATTTTAAGTTCTGTCCAAGACATACGATTGGTTGCCTCTTGTCCTCGAATTTGCACAACAGTATTCCACCACATTAGCGCGTGGTCTACAAATGTAGAAGTAGCAAATTTGACAATACAATCTGGTGGAGAGTTAGTGATATTAATGATGGATTCAGTCTTTTCAATCCACTTTACCAGTCCATTTGGTCATTTAGTAGCGCTAAATTCCATAGGTTTACATAGCATGAAGTTCTTAAGTTGATATCCGTGTTGCGGGGGATTTTGATTGTTACAACTATTGTTCAAGTTCGGTGGGAGATTATCATTATTGAAAGTAATATTGGTATTCAACGGGGGAGTATTAGTTGTGATAGTATCAGTATTTATCGGGGGAGCATTTGTGGTTGTATTAGTATTTGTTGGGGGATTAGTATTTACGGCCGCGTTAGCGTTCGGCACTTGATTTGTATTCATAGTTGTATGGATACCAGCAGCGAATTGTGCTGCTATTGTCGGAAGTACTGTTAGTAGTTGTCGAGCGATCATCTCGGCTATATCTGCCTCAGACAACATGTTTACTTTCTTCGGGGCCATTCTATAACAATAACCAGTTATCCAACAATTAACAAAATTCACATACACTAATGATCACAATAGGAATTACAATAACAAGTAATCAGGTATTTCAATTAACACCTATATATCACACTGGTTTGTTCTCGAGTCTGAATACTAATGATAGTATGTAAAATTAGCCTAGCAAACGCCAAAGTTTGCTTATATATTAAAAGTTGTCATCTCATGATAAGAAATTTTAACCCAATAGGGGTCAATGTTTGTATTAAAAATGCCCAAATCGTCCTCCATATTAGCATAGCGCACCACCATATGCTTGTATGGAGTATCAGAAGCTATACATGACAATACCATACTATCCTTATCTATCAAAGCACGCGTTATAACAATTATAAATAGTTCACAACTTATACGACAATTGTTCCTATACGATCCCATTATTGGGAAGCTGTTTTGGTTCGGTCTCTGCTGTAGGTATATATTTTCTCATTACGAGTTTAATCAGTACGTTATAATGGGAATGCACATGTACATTCCACCTAACTTCTGAATGTTTGTTAACTATAATCGTAAAATATATTCTTTCGCCAAGTCATTCAGTTTTCGTAGGCATGTCGGACTTAATAAAAGTAGTAGTTTACTAGTTGGAGGTAAGTAGGTTCCATTCCAGTCGGGGCACGTCATCATTTCGTGAGCATGAGATTTCTCTCCTATAATAACCAATTGGAATAGCAAAATATAGGAGAGGTTGGAGGTTGTCTTTCATAGATGGTTCGAAGAGTTTGCTAGTTAGGGAGGTTCATCAGAGTTAGTTGTACTGGTGATACGTAAAGGAAATTACTATTATTAATATTTCTTAATATTATTAGTACATTATATGTACTGGTATTAACGATTGCTCATATTATAATTGAAAACTCAGTTTTGGTAATTATCATATTTATAATTTGATAAATCGGGCTCATCACTAGGTATTTCCCCTATGGATGGTGTTTGTTTCTGAACAACAGAATTGGAAGGATAACCGGAAAATAGTTTTGATTAATGTCAAAGGAACCAGTTTATAAGATAGGATTGGATTCAAACTGTGGAGTATATATATATATATATATATATATATATATATATATGTCTCCTTGAAATTATTATCTGTAAGTCACACCTCCAACGGTTCGTTCCTAGGCCTTGTATATTAAGCCCCTTTTGTGGTTCCGTCACATCACCAGATTTAGTTTAAACTTATTGAAGCATTCTTGTATTCTCACTCACGGGCAACACCGGTTCTTCATCAATTGTAAAACTACTCACGTCTTTCGGTGCAATCGCTAATCAGAAGAGAATGTTTTTCGATAGTTTAGATCCGCACAAAAGATATTATTAATTAGGGCAGAAATAAAATATTTTATTTGTTATGAACAGATATAATATTAATTACAATAAAATATAATATTAATTTTGGTAAGATATAATTTTGATAAGAATAGGAATTAATAGTGATTATAACCGAATATAATATTGGTTATGATAAGATTCAATGTCATCCGTAATACCGTACGTACACGTATCCCAATACCTCGTCTCAGATAAGCACGTATGCACATGTCATATATACTTCACATCACCTTTATGCACGTATGTTGCCATTTTTACCTATCAATATGTTCCGCGACTTCTCCCCGAATTCCATCGTACAAGCAAGTCTGTTATTACGTTCCGGACCATAATAACTCACTTGCCCTTCGAGTTCATCCCGGCATCCATCAGTATCTATCGTTACTCATTATTAACTTTCCCAGTGATAATCGAGCCTACGGTTATATTATAGGTATCCTATGGGATAACCTAATTCTTTATAACCAATGGCTCTGATACCAACTTTTGTCACACCCCGTTAAGCGAATTGCGGAAGCGTAAAACGGAAATGCAACAGATACAACTGGTATCAAATACATTGTTCATAAAGAAACATTACTAACTAATTTACAATATATTACATCGTTCTAAAATCTTTTACAAACTAGGTGATACAATTAAACCTGTTCTTCAATCACTTCACTTCTAACTCAAATGCCCCCGACATCAATCACCAATCAGACACGTAACGCACAGGAAATTACTTCTCATATCTGATTACCTGAAAAGCATGTTAAAACAGGTCAACTACGAATAGTTGATGAGTTTCTTAAGTTTTAACGAAATCAGTTCTGCGCACCATACAGTCATAGTTTGTATGTACACGCGTATGTAAAAATATGTATTTACGGTTGTATAAATATGTACAGCCATATCCTTGTGTGTGCATATGCACACATGTAGGTTTATAATATAAATTCGAAATTTCGGAAAAATCGTGATTGTTTGTTCGTACTACCTGTTTCCAGTTTCAGTGTTTAACCAACCACTGTGGCCCCCCTTCGGCCCACAAAGGTTCCGCGTTAACATCAACCACTGTGGTCCCCCTACCACCCACAATGATTCCATGTAAACTCAAACATTATATAGTGTACACGCAAATAATTAGTATATTCTACACATAGTATTTCCTACGGCTAATCACATAGCATGTATATAGACACATATACACATATAGTATTTATTACGTATCACCAAATACTGTGGCTCCCCATCCGCCCACAATACGCATAATCCCATTATTTTCTTAACATTCATGTCATAATCAAGTTAGTTCGTTTAATAAGTTGCAGCAGAACTTGGCTCGTAGGCCATACTCAACTTTAGTTTATAAGTTGCAGCAGAACTTGGCTCATAGGCCATACTCAACTTTAGTTTAGTAAGTTGCAGCAGAACTTGGCTCATAGGCCATACTCAACTTTAGTTTATAAGTTGCAGCAGAACTTGGCTCATAGGCCATACTCAACTTTAGTTTATAAGTTGCAGCAGAACTTGGCTCATAGGCCATACTCAACTTTAGTTTGTTACTATTGTGGCCCCCCTTCTGCCCACAACAGCCCCATAATCATCACAGACCACGTTATCCCCATGGCCATTACAGACCACGTTGTCTCCCAAATTAGTTATGTTTAACATTACATAACGTGTTTGTATAAACATGCTGTCACGTGTAATTTCATTATGTTTTGCAATTCGTATTATCTCCACTCAGTATATCAATCAACGATAATAATCATCTTTCATCAGAACGTAGTCAGTCATTATGTTTGTAGGGAATTTTCATATATAAATGTTCAGATATTTTATATCCTGATCTGTATTTAGATAAATAACATGTTTAAATATGCTTTCCACCCCAAAATTTCGTAAAATAGTTTAAAGAGTGGGGTCATGAAACTCACGGTTTTGTAGGCACTCAGGGCGAGATCAGCACGGGGTCTGTTTCCCTTGCTATCACTTAGTCCCTATAGTCCATATTATAATAATATTAATATTTTTATATTATTATAATCTCATTATTAAACTGGGTTATATAACTAATTTGGGTATAGCTGGTACGCCCAGAAAGTGGTAATAGACTTAAGCTGTGATGTTGTTTAATGTCTAATACTTAAAACTGAACTTGGCTCAGATTCTCGTTTTCCCAGCTGGGCCAAGTTGTTCGTTTACGCGTTCAGAAAACAGTTATGGGAAAATAAGCATGGGTAAATGTATTGGTTAATAAAATGATTAAGTTATAAAGAAGGATCACATAATGGGGTACGGGATTAGCCTCGGGGTCCGTTTCGGTTTATTCAGTTTGATTTAAGAAGAAACGCGCACAATCTATCCGGATTGTCCAGGTTTTTCATAGAAAAGTTCGTTTTTACATAATTAGTCCAAAAATATGATTTTTGATCACTCTTGGTGTTTTGATATTCCCGCAGGTTCGTTAGTCGCGAACTTGCCGATTTTATAAAAACTGAATTTGTTTAATCTTTAAATTAGCATAATGAATTAACCGTTAATTATTAAATTATGAAAATTTAGCCACTTATCAATTAAAATATGTAGATTTTTATAAAAATATTTCTGGAATTATTTACTGATTTAATAATTTATAAAAATTCATTTTATCAGCTATATTTCGCCTGAAAATCGTCTGTTTATCCCAAACAATTTTCAAAAATTCCACAAAATTTCCTGAATACTCAAATCATGTCCCAAAACAACCTGTATCAATTCCAGAATGTAAAAAGCCTGTTCAATATTCTTTTCGGCCCAAATTCGGCTATAAAAATTCGCATGAACGCATATGTACAAAACACCCTTAGACTTCTCAAAATTATCTAAAAATTCATATGTGATCAAAATACATTAAATCTGAGTTCCCAGAAAAAGTTCATAATTTTTGAAGTATTTTGGCTATTTGTCCCAAATAAACGTCCCAATTTGGTAATAAATTCGCCAAATATTCTCGGATGGTCAAAAAATTACCAAATTTGAACAGAGACTCAATGACATGGTCCCTGATGTCCCTATAAAATTTCAAGATCTAGTAATATGCACATCACAACCTTAACCTAAACAGCCCGTAAGCGAGTGTTTCGGTATTACCTTAGCGGGTTTGGCTCGTTTCCGACTTTTTTAATCAAGTTTTCAGGTTCTTGTGCTTCTAAGCAAGCTAGGTACAAGTCCTATATCACAAACCAAGCATTTTTTCGTCAACATAACAGACCTTAACTTAGGGTTTCGACTAGTGCCCAAAAACGAACTTTTGAACCGTAAAAACGCCGTTTCAACCCTTTCATCCGTGTTTATGGCCAAAAAAACTATCAAAACAGGTTCCTTACCATGTTTATGATCAAAACATGTTTGTGGACCATTTTTAGGATTTTTACACGGTTAGGAATGATTTTTAGTAACCAAGACATGTTTTTATGGTATTAAACGACTTTAAACAAGAACAAAAGCTACTTATTTAAGCTCCTTACCTTAGGGTTTGAAGGTTTTCTGGCTGGAGCAGAATTTGTGTCCAGAATTCTCATGAAAAATATATCACAAAATATCTTAGAACTTGTTTAAATATGAAAAGGGTTTAAGGGGGGAAAGTCTTCTTTGGCGGGCTGGGCTCGTTGGGTCCTCTTTTGGGCCCATTTGGCCCACTTTTCTCGATTTACATGCCCGAACGTGAAATGCCGAGTCCAAATTTATTTCGGGTTCGGTTTCTGGCGACAAAAATATATCGGGTGCGACAAACAGAGCAAAAACGAGTGTTTTTCGGCTAGTTTTGTGTAAAATTATAAAAACATACTATACATTTGTAAAAATCGAAAATAATTTCATGGATTGCTTAAAACATTTCAAATAAAGGTTTGGTAAGTCTTTTTCGGCTTAACGGATGATACAATGCTTGGTTTGTAACTATCTTTCGCGTTAAAATCTATAGCGGGTAGTTAAACGAGCATGTTTTTGTTTAACTTGTTTGCTATCGAACTAAGGCAATATTAATAATATTTTAGCTTGCATAGATCGTATATCGCTTATAGATAGCACCCTAGGATATCCGGACCATAACCAGACCCGTTTGGTTATTCGTTTGTTCGTTACGCAATAAGCGATTAAACGCTTATTCGAGTTTGGAAGTACTAAGGTGTACTCGGTTTTGCCACGGATGTCACACATTAATTAAGAAAGAATATTGTGTGACGGCTGTCTTAGTACGGATAAACCGTCCTTCAAGAAACCGTAAATCGATTATCCAATTTGTATGATGAATATTATATGAATGGAAATCTTTTGAGTAAATCTTATTCGTGTTGGTTACCTTTTGAATATTGATTGTGCAACCGTATGTTTGTTATTGATTCCGCCTTTAACAAACTTTGATCTTTCTAAATATAGCAACCCGTTATTAACTCCCTTGTCAACACATTTATTTGTGTGAGTTATGACATGATTTGAGAGTAAGATCCAATTGAAATCGGGGACCTGACAGAATAACGCGACATTTTGTTGGATAAATTTCCCAAATATAAATACGGGTCGGGTAGTATAAACTGAAAAATCCGAGCTTTTACAATGAATGTGCTCAAGAATTGCAAGAAGTGTTCTATCTTGAGGAATAGACAAAGGGATTTCAATAAGTAATCCTGAAGGAGAAACTAGAAATGTTTCCTTTTTAGAATTAATAAGTTTTGAACGTATCGCAAATCATTATATTTGCTAAAAGTTATAATTGGATAGAAGAGTCATTCAATGCTTAGTGTGGTGAAGGTAAGTGCAATATTTCTATTTGAAAGACAAGAAATAAAAGCATGCTTAAATAAATGACGGGGACTTGCTAAGTCTAGATAAGGAAGCGTAACATCGAGGACTTCATGGACAAGCTAATGTGGACGGCTAAAACTAATTAACATCACTCGATGATTGTAAGACAAAGGATAAACTGATAGGCTAGGAAGCTAAAGAAAGGATGTGAATACATGAAGTATTCCTTTAAGAAGGACTAAGCAGGTTTCAAGGACGAAATCTCCTATAAGGTGGGTAGACTTGTAACATCCCAAATTTCGTTTAATATTCTAAAGGAATTGACTTTAATTAAATTATAGAAGATATATGTAATTATCTAAAGTCAGGGGGAATAAGTGTCATTAGATGAAAAATTAAACATGAAACCCCACCCTGTTCCGATAAATATAGCCACCATCTCATTCATAACCATCCTTGCCTCCACATCTCAAGAAAACACACACTTCTCCAATTCCCGTTTTTGAGAAAATAACCCATAAAGACACGATGATCACTGGAGATCTAACCTTCGGATCGGTCTCAAATTTTAACTGAGTGTTCATGGAATATAAATAAAAATTTCTACCAATTAGATCTTTGATCAGAAGTCGGGAGGTCCGGTGTTTTTCAGCAAAACTGTAACGGCTAAAAATGGAATTTCCCGGCCACTTTTCAGCTTTTCAGGCGACTGTAGCGGCATTTTCCAGTGAAGTATAGCTGATGGGTTTGTATATCAGGATTAGACGGTTCCTTGGCCACTTGAATTACTCAATTCTGAGTTCATTTGATATGGTTTTGGTTTTTTCGAATGATTTCGACCATAAACCTCAAAGGTACGTTTTTGTTAAAAAGGTTTACTTTTTGTGTATGGATTTTCCTGAAAGTTGGTAAGACGATAGAATTAGCCATGATTATTGATAAAGTAATGAACTTGATAGTAAACGAGTTAGTTGGTTCGTTATGGGTAAAAAGAGTAGTGTTCGGTTTGTGAAAAGGACGGGCAAACGAAGTCAGGCATGAAACTTGGCAGAAATCATTTATCTCAGCTCACACAACATTCTAGAACCCGACACCGCAACCCCTTGATGCCGAATGAGCCGTTTAAATCTAGATGTAGCTTTATCCGAGTGTTTAATCAACCCAAAACGAACTTAAGGGCCACCTTAGATCAGATCTGGACACCTCATAGCTACCTAAGTCATAAACGATCAAACTCCGGCAAACCGTGGTGGTTAACGGAGGCTGACGGAGCCGGAATCGAAGAAAAACCTTAAAAAACGCGAAATAGAGAGTTAAACAGAACGTTATGGCGTATAAGTTTACGCCGTTTAATTATACCTAGCGTATATGTATCTACAATGCATATGTATGTGCAGTATATGTATGGACGCATATGTATGTGCCGTATATGTATATGTATGGACGCATATGTATGTGCCGTATATGTATATGTAAGGACTCATATGTAGGTATATGTACATACGCACATGTATGTGCCGCATAAGTATGTGCATGCCGTATATATATAACATATATGTATGACTTATGCGCTAGACGACTTATACGCTGGGGAGACTTACACGCCAAACACGAGTTATACGCTAATATGATTTTCCAAAATAAACGAAAGATAAACAACGTATACGTACGATATGGACTTATATGATATATGAACTAAAGATAAGTAATTAATTAATTAAAAAGGAAAGGTAACGTTTAAAATGGGAAATGACTTAGAAATATAATATAATTAGGAGTAGTTACGCAATGCTTGTTAATTGATACACACTTGGCCGTGCACAGCTCAAGAAGGGCATTACCGTAAATTCAGAGAGGAATCGTTTATAGGTGAGTTTTTAGCCCCTTTCCTTGTTATGTTTTTGGGGTTGTGTGCATACTCGATGTGATTAGTTAAGACGCTTACCTTAAATGGCAAGTGTATGCGTTATATGATTTATGTGATAGTGATTCAGGTTATGAATGAATGCTTGTCGGTACGTGAACGATATTCGGATATTGCACGTATCGCCAGGAAAGGTGATCGTTAGAAGATGTGATTGTTTTATATATGATGCATGAATAATATATGTATGTTATATGAATGATTAAGTGTATGTATGAAAGTTTATAAAAATAAATATAAAGAAATGTATGGTATGATTGTATGAAAAGAAGGGAACCGGGCCCTAATAATACTCGAGGAAGAAGGGAACGGACCCTAACAATATCTAAGGTAGAAGGGGACCGAGCCCTTATAATACTAGAGGAATAAGGGACCGGACCCTAACAATATCCGAGGTAGAAGGGGACCGAGCTCTAATAATACTCGAGGAAGAAAGAAATAGACCCTAATAATATCTGAGGAAGAAAGAGAACCGGGCCCTAATAATACTCTAGGAAGTAGGGCGTAAGGCTCTTAAAAAG
Organism: Bidens hawaiensis; assembly: GCF_021521415.1. Lineage (NCBI taxonomy): Eukaryota > Viridiplantae > Streptophyta > Magnoliopsida > Asterales > Asteraceae > Bidens > Bidens hawaiensis. The sequence goes on along the minus strand of NW_027503116.1, from coordinate 21,232 downwards.
GTATAAGTATGTCAAGTAAGATTAAATATAAAAGTGTGAGAGAATGAAAGTATGAAAGAATGAAAGTATGAAAGTAAGAATTAAGGTATATACTTATGTATGTATGAAAAAAGTAAAGCAGGTTAAGTATGTAATATATGAACGTATTGTATGTTGCCTGATTAACTAGAACTCACTCAGCGTAGCTGACTTTTAGTATGCACCAAGGCAAATAGGATGAAGAAGTTGGCTTGAGGGGGACACATGACATGGACTGAGCTGACTGGCATCCAATGAAGGAAAGTTATGATGTTTTATCCTAATACAATTTGAACGTTTTAAACAAGAATGTTATGATTTCATAAAATATGTTTGATGTTTTTATATTCCGCGAAAAGTTTTAATTATCTATGATATTTAGAATTGCGTTTATGAGTAAATCCAACATCAAAGTAGGGCACCGGGACCAGGGCCTTACAAAGCCTCTAAAACCCGGGAGTCCTACAGTTGTTGATAATACCATTAAAATATAAATGCAAATGATAAAACGTGCTCGTTTAATTAGAAATCAACTTAGAGTAATCGTGCAGCGGAAAAGTTTACAAATCCCAGTTGAAATAACCTCCCTGAAAGTTTTCTTAAATTAAATAAGTTAAAAAAATTGTATGAATTATTATAATAATAAGAGTCTTCGACTATAAATGTCATCTTCAAATGTCGGGTAGCCTTGAGCACGTCCAAGCGATGTTCCGTTCCTCCTCAAACCTGAAATCAATATAACATGCACACAAAGTTAGCTTAGGCTGAGTGAGTTCATGCTTTCATAAATAAAATTTATCAGAAGTCTAATGATTTAATAAATATACGACTTTCATAAAATAAGGGTATGTTTGGTATGTCGCAATGGAATAGATGAGGGAATGGAATGAACATGGTAATGAAATGGACAAATGAATGAAATAGATCATTACCATTCCATTGTCATGTTTGGTTACCATGTAAGAATGAAATGCTTAATCACTTTATTATTATTATTATTATTATTATTATTATTATTATTATTATTATTTGTCACACCCTCAATTCTTGACTAACGGGGTTTTTCCGTGAGGCGCGTGACATAACAATATCTAGCCATGTGTCATAACAAACTCCTAATTTATAATGAAAAATATTTAAATATTATTGCTCATCATAAATGAGGTAAGTACATTTACAATAAAGTTTTTACATTTTCAGAAGCGTATAATTTATGAAAACAATTAAAAACTCAAAGTACGTGTCAAGACGCCCAGACATAATATTTCATTAAAGACTCCCATCATAATTCAACGCTTAGTGGGATCCATGCATCCTATACTAATTTTAACTTCGCACGTGCACCTTAAACACCTGAGAAAGTCATGCTAAATGGGTCAACACAACGGTTAGTGAGTTCACAGGTTTGAGTTTAAAACAAGTTTTGCCAAACAAACCTGTAGGTAAATAAGTAAAAACATTGTAGATAATATAAGTACAGATAATGTATGCATCTGTAATACCACTAGTTAACTAGGCTAGTAATCATGCTACATTAGTGTAAGTTCCATTGTCACCGAGGCTGACTAGTTAGTTTGTTGCCACCGACGGAATCTATTACAAGACTAGTGCATATTGTGTTTCTAGTAAATGAAGACACCCGTCGACTCCCTCTCCAGAAAGCCCCGAGGGGGTTCGTCAAACCCAGTAGTACTACCTTTCATTACCCAGCCAATGTACAATTGTTAACGGTCCAACGTGTATGGGGGATTCAATTTATGTTCACTATGTACACATGAGGTATTTACAAAGTCTACAATATCCAAAAAGTTTTGTATGCATGCTTTCTCCCCCAAAAGGAGTAAGTAAAAATAGGGGCAGTGAAATTCACCTCGAATGCGGTTTAAAATAGAAGTCACTACTTTACGTCACAAAATGTTCTAGTGCCTAAACATACAAGCACTATAAGTATTTGCTAAGCGATTCATAGAATCCTTAGTATCCAAACAATCCAATGAATTATTAGAAGTTTGACCAAAGTTTGACTTTCCCTTGACTTTGACCAATGTTTGACCATAAGGTTCAAGTTGTTGACCGTTGACTAAAAAGTCCAAGTCTCAATACCGAAGACTAAAAATTTGGGTTTTGTGATTGTTGACCCAAATGTTGACCGTTGACAAAAATATTGATCGTTGATCATAAATATTGACATTGACCAAAATATTGACCGTTGACGCTAAATGTTGATCGACGACCCGTTGGTGACTTTTGACCAATTATCTAGACTTAAAATAGTCATAAGATATTCATAGTCGCAACCTAAAAATCGATCATGTTATTTGCATTTTATCATTTTTCATGCATCCCTATGACTAAGTCACACTTTATGAATTTCATTTCTCATAATTAAGACCAAACATTCAGTCAAATAATTTCAATTTGAACAATAAAATCAAATTCCAAAATAACACAACAATCATTGTACAAACTAAAACTATTTTTACCAAACAGCATGATGGACAAATTTGGGTAGGTTTTAAGTCACAAAAACATATTTTTCTAACCAGCCAAAACATGCAAATAAATTACCAAATAATTCCCATAGATACTTTCAAGTATTAGGTACAACATAAAATTTTATTGTAATTTTCCAACACTCATAAACATCATGAAAATTCATACACTACAACAACCTATTTTCAGCTACTTTATCAGCACAGGAGAATGTAAATATTTTCTAAAATTGTCATATATGTCCAATTGATGCAAGACCAATTGTATTGGATTCCTAATTCAATTTATAACATTCCAGAAGTGGAATCACACAATTATCCATTTTCAATTACATGTTACACAATTTACAAAACAGATCAGAAAATTACTTTTTCAAACAGAATTGCAACCCTGTTTCGTAAATTCATAAAAACTAATCAAACAGAGTGCAAAAATTATGATATTTGACGTTTTGAAAACTAGACCCAAAGGAATTGACCGTAGCATCAAGAATTAACCAAAAACACTAGATATAAACAGGTTATACAATTAACAACCTAGGTTACAGAATCTGTCATCAAGCAGAGCTAAACCTATGTGCACAACAATCATGATATTCATATCAATATATCGATATGATACTAAATCACCAATAAATAATTTTATAAAATCAAAACTCATGTTTTTCCATTATTAATCTAAATCCATAATGAATATATATATATATATATATATATATATATATATATATATAAGATTCAAACTTTTATACCAAGACACAACAAACACTTTTAACCAAATCAAACTTTGATCATTCTTTATTTAACTCTATAATCCAAATCATTTGGATATAAATATCATCTTTCTAAGATAAAAACATAAAGAAAATATATGTTAAACAAGATTACTTAAATGCTTAATCCAAAGCTTCACACCCTAGCTTCCAAGAATCACCAAATCACTTTGAGTTTGTGAATGGATTTGAGAGAGAGTTTTAGCAAAAATGATGGAGTGTGTGTGTGTGGGGTAACTCACTGCGAAGAAGAGAAGAGAGGATAGGGAAATGTTTGATCATCAAAAGTTTGTAACTCGTATATGTAATAATAAACTTTAAATCTTAATTTATTAAAATACACTTTAGGTTAACCTTTTATTAATCAAGTATGACATGTTACAAACTTAAAAACAAATCTTATGTATTATTTTTTCTATGGTTTAGTTGTCTAGCTTGGTAACATACCATGTAACATATCATATAATGTAACAAGTTTAATCATCTAATCTTTCTTATAAATCACAAAATCATGTAACAACTTAGTCATGTAACATATTAAGCATGTAACACTTTATACGTATCATATAAGGTACATGTAACAAGTTATTATTATATCACGTGTGACGAGTTTATTATTCTAGTTATAAATAACTACTTATTCATGTTTAGGTCAGCAACGACACGACTAACTCAATTGTTTGCATACATGACACTACATGCATGAGAGTTCATTAACGTAGTTACCGGAACTAACTGTGTTTAGAGACATAGTCAACAAGATTTAACTGGGTTTAGTTAACGGAGTTAACCTGAAAATGTCGGGTGTCACATTATTATTATTATTAGTAATAATAAAAAAATAAAAATAATAAATAATATTAATAATAATATGAATATTTATAATAACTAATTTTGAGGACCCTCATGCTGCAACGCTATCGTTAAACCGAATTAAAATAATCGTAATAATGTTGAACCACGTATGTGCGTTGTGAAATGTTAACTTGTCAAATTTTAAAAACTAATATTAATAATGTCGTAATAGTTGTACTATAATAATAGTTATATTAAAATATACAAAATAATAATGAATAATATATAATAATAATAATAATATAATAACAATGATTGGAAAATAATAATAGTTATAATATCATTGTAACTATATAATAGTAATAATGATTTTTGACTCTTTTGACTTTTTCTTTCCTTGAAGGAATGGAAAAAAAACACTCAAACCTAAAAGAACGAAAATTCTAAAAATGGAAGGAGTATCATTCCTTGTGCAATGATCCATTCCATTTATGCATGGTAACCAAACAAGCTTTTTTTCATTCTTTTGGACTGACTTATTACACTCCACCTTCCATTCCTCGATAATAAACACTACCTAAGATAAAATAATATTTTCCTCAGTCAAACACGTAACACGGGCCTCCTCACCTCTTGTCTCTGACACGAAACCCAAGACTAAAGTAACATCTTGTCCCAAGGACAGTTAAACTGTTAGGGGACGTCCTCACCTTAACCCGTCAAAAAGGAGAATTAAGGAATTTTAAACCATCCATTTGACCCGGTCACAGCTTAACAAAAAATTCACATCGGTGGCCACACACACGTACAAAAGATCATCCAAATAAAATCCTCAAGCATAGACAATATATATATATATACAAAATATCTAAATAATGAAAAGTCTATGCAACATCATCCAAACAGTTTAAAGGGTAATAATTATACTTTAGTGTACATGCTAGCCCAAAACATTAAAACATTTAAAAAGGGGCGTCATGAACTCACCTGATATTGATCACAAAAAAAATCAACGAGCTGGTGAATTGCTAGGCAAACGCTCACAAGCAAAGACCTTAGAAGTAAATAGAAGTAAAATCCCTAATTTAAACCCTCCCAAGGAATCCAAATTTGCACATCCGACGCGTCCGCTCGCGTATAAATAACCTTTGAGTATAACTTGTTCGGAACCCATACGCGCAACATCCCAAAATACCGTCGCGAACGAAAACTAAAATAGCCATAACTTGACCATACGAACTCCGATTCGAGCGAATCACATATCCACGAACTCGTCTTAGCATGCTGGACCTTAGAAAAATACTAACTGCTGCTGCTATAACTTGCACATCTTCCAGAACCTGAAATAGCCCACTGGTTCGTTCTGTTTTTGCACGCTAACAATCTAATAGCTCGAAACCATATCAAAAGAACTCTGTTTTAGGCAAATAAAATATCCATGCGTTCGTCTCATTGAACCCCACCATTTGCACCGGCTGGTGTCACTGGAAAATGCCTTCACCATCGCCTGAAAACAAAACAGTCCGCCAGAAAATTGAACCGTCAGCCGGAATGCCAACTCTTTCTTGTTTTGCTCATAACTTGATCATCCGAACTCGAAATTAAGCAAATATGTAACATCCAAGTTTTGAAAATAATAAATAAAAGAAATTCTGTTTACTTAAGGGTGTGATAAGTTAATTAAATAATAGAGTATGAGCTTGGTCAATAAAAGGTGGAAAAGGGATAGTTTTGGGCCTTAGGCCCATGAGCTTAAGGATATATAAACTTCCTTAGACCTCCCTATAACCCTAAAACCCTCATTCTTTTCCTAGCCTACATACACACTAAAAAAGCACACACACAAACACTTCTCTTCCATTTTGGCTTAGATCCGATTCCAAACCAAGAAGAGATTTTGTTAGATATTCGCTATACAAGTAAGAAACACGTCCATAATCACGTGAGGTATCGAACCCGTAGCTTGAAGCGAAACAAAAAGGTACGTTTTAGATTAAAGGTCACGTTTTTAAGGTCGGTTTCCCCTAAGATTTGATACTAGGGAAAATCGGGCATTTTTATGTAAGAAAAATATAAACTTGATGTTTAAATATGAACTCATGGGTCGGGTTCATTCGAGTCTTTATTTAAGTTTGGCTCGTGTAGTATTCTAGATCTAGCTAAATTGGACTAAAAAATCAATAAAGATTTAAACATTAACGCAAAACAAACTAGATCTCGGACGATTGTAGAAACTAGAATGGTTAAAAGACGGTATGATAGTAAAATAACAAATACAATAATAATACTAATAATAGCAGCGGCGGCGGCATAGAAAAATAAATAAAGGAAAAGAAAGAAAAAGAGAAAAGTATCAGATTCGAATCGAACCCATTCGATTTGATTAGAATGAAGCAATTCGATTAGAATGAAGCCCATTCGATTAGAACGAAACCCATTCGATTAGAACGAAGCCCATTCGATTAGAATGGGAACCACTCGATTCGATTAGGATCCATTCGATTCGATTAGATTAAGGTCCATTTGATTCGATTAGTATTCGTTCTATTAGAATTTTCTGATGAGCTTTTTAGTAAAGGAATGTTAATGAAAATAAAATTTTCCAAGCTGAAATTTTAATAATGTATGAAAATTGGGTTTTTGTTGAAATTTTACTTAAGTAAATGAATGGTGCTTACCCATAACAAATTATTACTTAAGTATTTTATGAAAATTGGGGTTTGATGAAATTTTAGTAAATGTCCGTTAATAGATATAAAATTTTTCCAAGCTCGACCCCAACCAGGGTCTTTGCCCCTTGGACTCTGCTAGGGACTGCTGTCCCTAGACCCCGCTGGCAGGGGTGCTGCCCCCCGGACCCCCGTAGCTAGGGGTTACACTAATATAGAATAGAATGTAGTTAATTAATACTTATAATTACTGCACAGTTAACTGTGCACAACTTAGGAGGGGCATTACAATTAACTCTGATTAGCAAAAGATACAGGTGAGTTTCTAGCCTCATTTCCATGTTATATTTTCGAGGCTGTGTGCATACTTGATGTGTTTAGTTAATATACTTACCTTTAGTGGTAAGTGTATGATATGTAATTGTTTTATAAATGATGTATGAATTATATATGGATGCTATATAGAAGATTAAGAGTATGTATGAAAGTATATAAATATACATATAGGGAAAGGTATGTATGGTTGTATGGTATGCGGGTGGCAGACCCTGATAATATCTGTGAAGGAGGGTGGCAGACCCTAATAATATCTATAAAGGAGGGTGGCAGACCCTAATAATATCTGTGAAGGAGGGTGGTAGACCCTAATAATATCTATGAGGTTATAGGGAGAAAGGCTATTTAAAACGTATAAGTATGTATGTAAAGTAAAAAATATGAAAGTACGAAAGAAAGGAACTATGAAAGTAAGAATTAATTTATACACTTATGTATGTATAAAAGAAGGTAAAGCAGGTTAGGTACGTAATATATGAACGTATTGTATACTTCCTGATTAACTAGACTTTAAGTATGCACGCAGGTGAATTATCTAAGACAACTCACTTGAATGAACGCACATGTCATTGGACTGAAGATACTGGGGTCTTGAGAAGAATGTTTTGATGTTTTGAAATGACTTTTTAGATTATGTTTAAATACAAGAGTAAAAGTGTTGAGAATATCTGAATGATTTTGTAATATATGACATGATCTATTTATATTCCGCGAAAGTTTTAATTCACTATGACATTTTAAAACTGTGTTTATGAGTAAATCCAACGCCGAAGTAGGGCACCGAGACTGGGGCCTTACAAAATATCCATGCGACCGCATTTCCGAGCACTACCACCCTGAACCAGTGCTGCCACCGGAACTGTTGGTGGTGAAGCAAACAGTGGCTGGATTTCTTGGCTCCTTCGCCGGAACATTGTTTTGATCGAACCCTTCCTCATCCAAACATCCCAAATCCTCCATACCACCAAAAAATAGCTTCCGGAAGTAGGTTAATTGGACAGCCTCGGGTTCAAACTTAAACAAAGAGTTTAATCGAATTATGATCGATACAAGCTTGAATTAGCTGGAAAAAGATGTTTCAATGCTTGAATTAGCTGGAAAAAGAAAAAAAAATGGATGGGAGGCTGCTGCAAAATTTCCGATCGTAAGAACAAAAGGGCGGCCATCATATATCAACTTTCATGGATTTTCACAATTGGTCTCTCCACTTGCAACGTGTGATAACCTGTTCCCAAAGTTAAATAATCTCACTTCTAAAAACTACCACAAGACCCCATAACATGGAAAAGAAAGAAGTAAGAAATCGAATCCTGAGAAGGTACAAACTTGGCAAATGCCCAAGGCGATTGCTAGAATTTACGGCCATTACAAGTCTACCCCCATAACAATAGGATTCGTCCCCGAATCCTAGTACACCAGAAACGATAGAGGGTACATTCTCTTCACAGTCCATGAATTCACAAGTGTCCTCAAAACACTCCCTAACATCAAATGTCTCAACCTTCGGCTTCTTTGTAGTTAATGCGGGATTATCAATTCAAACCGATTACCATCAATGCCAAGACTAAAATCATTCCTCTTTTTGTAAAACATTCCCACAAACGTCACTACTGAATCGTAAGTACTCATCTTTGTAATTCACAACGCTATGAACATCCACCAATAAAACTTTAACATACATCTTAATTCTCTTATTCTCGGGGTAACCAAGTTAAAACACAAATGGGCCACATGTATAAACTTTAATCGGGTATTCCCTATGAGACAAATCACTACCCCCAACGGAAAGAGATCCTACTTAATCTTGTCCAATTCATGAGCAGGGCAAATTTTTTTTTTTTCAATAACCAATTTCCTCATTTCCTCTTATGGCATTCTCTTAACATCCACTTTCCACATAGGCTAAACTATATTATCCCACCCACACAATGTTTCTGAGTGAAACGATGCAGTTGCATACCTCACCATATCATCCTCCCGACACCTACTAATATACTCTAAACCGTTTCCATTTAAAGCTCCCACTGATAAGCCGACAAAGCCATATTGTGGATCAAAAGAGAAGGGTCACACTTCTTAAAATCAACATAGGGGTATCCATGAGCAACAACCCTGCCAACATAAACTCTATCCGCATAATGTCTAGATATAATCAACCTAGGCTCATCCAAAGTCCTCCTCACTCTCTGACCAGCTTAATTTTAATTTATCCTTATTTCTATCAGAAACATTAAACACCTTCGCAGCCTCATCAATCATTTCAGGCATTATATTATGCACAACACGATAAACTTCATCCACAATGGGTTACACAAAAATGAACTCAACTCCTCATGATTATCATTATCTAACACTTGTGAATCTCCCTTAAAACTCTAGTATGCGGTGGTTAAGCATCACCACGGCTCTCGATATGACCTCCTGTAACCAAAAGCTGCTTAGTCATGCTTTAATCCTATGAAGATAGAATCTTCATGTAATCAACCACAAGTCGAATTCAGCACATGGGGAGTAAGGGTAAACTGCTTATCTCACATGAAAAGTTTGCATTTTTATTTATTTATTATATATTATTATTTCAGTGTCTTAAACTGGTGTTTTACTCACTCAACATGCGTTGTTGACAAACCTTTTTTTATACGCATATGCAGGTTACTATTTGAACTAGTTGCAAGATTTGGTGAAAACGTACTGAAGAATTAAGTTAGAAGATTTATAATCAAGACTTAGATTTGTATTCATTGTTTGTTCAAATGAGTTTTACTTTGTATTTGAATTTATTTAGATATTTAATTAAATTAAATAGATATTGTCACCTTTATATTATTACATGATAGTACCTTGAGAGTTGTGAGCAATCAGCTTACGCCATGACATTTCTGCCTTAGGTTGGGGTGTGACATATTTATACAAACCTATTTTACTATAAGTTAGCATTATACAGACAAGAAAGGTTTTCAAACATCACCAAACCGACAAACACAGGTGAATACGTTAAACCTTTTATAGACAGACATTTTTACTCTTATAGTATACATGTTGTTTGTTACAAAGAGTCAGATAAACATTTCCATGATATTATACGATCGATGAAATCGTTATAATAAAAACTAGAAAATAAAAGCAACAAAGACCGATTACACGTGTGTCCGGATCCAAACATAACCGACTAAGCATGCATGCATATAAAGTCAGTCATATCCAGTTCTTCAATGGGTAACAACTCCGAGAGAACTCTCGAATTGTGTGTGTAGATTAAACCCCGATCGGTAAATGATCAACTTACCACCCTTCCTCTTCAAAAATTTCGGCTACTGGACTTTCGCCATCTAGGGTACAACATTCTACTACTTCGTCTAGCAGCACAATGGCAGTGGTACAAATCCCGGGAATGACCAACATTCCCATTGAGTTTTTAATAGAAAACTATATTTATATTTAACGACTGCTATAATTCTTTTAAGAGTCAGTCATCGTTTTACCAACTCACCGCTGACATATTTTTCCCACATTACAGGTAGCTACGTTTAGTAAGTAATAACAAGAATTAGGGTCATTATGAAGGTAGAAGCTAGCTTACAAGATGACTAAGTTTTGATAATTAAATCTTTGTAATCTAACGAAACAATATTTTGTAAACAATGTACTCGGGTATTTAATTCCCGAATAAATTTTCAATGTAAATTACTATTTTTATAAAACTAAGTCGTCTGCTAAAATAAACCCGTAACTCTAATATATTTAAAAAATATGTACCAACCGATGGTCACACTCTTAGGCCATAAGTCGAGGTGTAACACTAGGGACCTATGCGCAAATTTAGTCAAATATCCTCCCCCTCACCCTCTTGCCCACGTGATCGACGTCAGCCCCCTTCGCATATGATCTTCAACCAAGCGAAATTATAGGAATTAACATGTTTGCTTGTTTCTAGACCAACTCGTTAATGCTTATTGTGGTAACTGGTGTAAATTCACAACTAACCTCTAACGAATTTTAATCAATTTGCATTAACTCGAACCGCGGACTGATTTGAGCTTCAATCGCAACAAATAACGTGTTAGAATGCAAATCATGAGTACCACACACTCCTTACTGTATTACGAAGCAAACCCCTCACTCTATTCCGATTCCTAAGCGGTCTTGAATCAGCTCTTGATCTTATGTTCTAACTGAAACCCTAAGTCTTGTTCTCTTCCAATTCGTACCCATTCCAAGTAATTAAAAAGTGGTTCTTGGTCGGAAATAGACGTCTAACAAAAGCCCTATGTCGATTTATATTGATAGGGACAATGTTATAAAAACCGGTCTAAACAGGCTGGTTCAACCGATTGAACCGGATTTTGGTGAACAGCCTGGTATGTTGTAACCAGTTTATTTGAGCGTTTTGTCGGACATCGAACCGGCCGGTTTTCATAGAAACCGATTTATATCGTTAAACCGGTTTAAAGGCAAGTAGAATTTTTTTTTGTTAGACCATTTTTTTACCATTAACCTAGCCTAAAAATATTAGGTTCCTGACGATTCGTCCTTCACCAATTAGAACTTGCTAACCGATTATACAATAATTGATTAAACAAAAAGTGCAAATCCATTATATAAGAATTGCTAATCTTCTATTGAAGCTTCAATATCAAGGTTGGATTCTAATTTTCTATACCATATTGATATTGTGTAATTGATTGATTTAGTATGCAAATTCCAAAGCACAAAATTTGGTTTATTAATTTTGCATGTATGATATTTATTAATGGTTTAAACTTGTTATTATAATAATCTTGTATCTATTTGGATTCTTAGTTGATTATATATGGCTTCATTATCTTAATATAGTAGTTAATTGATTATACACGGTGATATCTTATAAAAAAAGTTCATTGTTTGGTAGAATATGGCTGATGATCACACTGCATCTGTTCAATTAAGTTTTAGAGCGAAATCAAATAAAGTACGGGATTATGTAACATGACAAAAAACATGAAAAAGGTAAATTAGTATATATATGTGTGTGTGTGTGTGTGTGTGTGTGTGTGTGTAATTTTTGTCAAATTCCTGTGTGTGGTGGTGATAAATCTATTGCACGCCTTTATTTTAAGAAAACTTTGTTTAAAAATCAAGTGCTTATGTATTGTTTATTGAATATGGATTAACTTTTGGATGATATTTTATAACGGAATCATGCATTTTTTAGTTTTCTTTTAGTTATAGTTACATATATATGAAACTATAGTGTAAACTCTACAACTCAGTTAAACCTTCCGGTACAATCCGGTTCAACTAGTTGTACCACTTTTTAGTCCGGTCGGTTCAAAAAAATACTGGTTTTTAAAACATTGGACAAGGGGCAATCTCGTATCAACTTGTGATTTATGATATTATGGTTTATGTTTATTTGGGGTAAAATACGAACTAGTGCTTATAAATAATTAAGACCAAATGATAAGCATGTTAGACACTGGCTCAAGTGGTCAGTGCACCATACTTTAATCCATTAGATGAAGGTTCGAGATGTCTCAAATGAGACTAGAACTCACCACTTTTTGGTTGGGAGTCAAACCCCTTTTCTACTAGACCAAGCTAGTTTTTATGTAATGAGTTTAAACATTAATTATACATATTGTTTTTAATAAAAATACATATATATATTTTTTATAAAAAAAATCCGGGCCTAGCGGGTTGAAGTGCTAGGGCCCGTCGATCACCCAGCCCCATAGGGCCGGCCCTGCACCTCACATGACTAACAGCCCGGGTAATTTCCATTATGTTTTTAATAATGTAACATTACATAATATTATTGTCAGTGACTATAAAACCATTACGGTTAATGGACAAGGTAGTCAAACTCTACCATCCTTACCCACCCCTTAAACTATATAATTGTCACACCCTCAAATTTCGACTAATGGAGTTTTACCGTGAGGCGCGTGACATACCAGGATCCAGCTCATTCGTTATACCAAACAATCATTTAAGCTATACAAAAAACTATTTGAGTTTAATCCAACTAATCGATAAAATAAAAACAAACCAAACAGCTCAAAAGATTTGCGGAAGCGTTAAAGTAAAACAATAACCCATGTGCTCAAACATGCACAACCCATCAAATCTAAACAATTTAAAATAAAAGTTCATGCAACAAGTGTGACTCCAAACATAAGCAATGCAACCCGCTCCTTAGCACATCTAGCAACATGGGCATGTATAAATACTCAAGGGTCAACACGAGGTTGGTGAGTTCAAAAGTTTAAGTAAAAAGTAGTATATATAGTATATGTAGTACACGTAGCGTAAGTAGTATATGTGTAAGTAGATTTAGCACTTTTCAAATATACCAGGGTAGCTAACCCATTTACAAGCTACTAGACGTTTGAACCGAAGCAGACTGTATGTATGCCTTCTTACCAGGTCTATCACCAATACTGGCGTATAAAAGTTAGGTAAATATAACACCCGTTTTACGACATCACAGCCGTGCTAGCGCGACTAGCCCGGGTTGAGTTTGTCAAACCCAGTAGTACTACTCCATATAACCCCGTGATCCCATCCTATCGGTTCAAGGTAACGTAAGGACTTTAAGTGATATAAGGGCATCTAGTATAAACCTGTGATATATAAGAAATTACATAAATCCAAAATAAGTTGTTGCATTTTCCTCCAGAAACCAGTATGTAAGTGCGTCCATGTTTTCAATCCAGAAAATATGTATAGGCAAATGTTTTGTGTTTTCAATCCAGAAAACAAGTATATGAAAAAGTTTAGTGTTTTCAATTCAGAAAACATGTATACGAAAATAGTTTAGTGTTTTCAATCCAGAATACAAGTAAGGAAAATGCTTGGTGTTTTCTTTTTAGAAAACAAGTATACGAAAATAGTTTTGTGTTTTCTCTCCAGGAAACAAATTGGAAAAAGCATGAACTCACCTGGTGTCGCGTGTAATAGACTTTTCTCAAAGCCAAAAAGATGCACTTGACTCACTAACCGTTACCTAGTACAAGTGTTTAAGTTATCAGAACGTGTTCAACAACACATGACTCTTCAACCCAAGTATGGGCTCACACACAAACCAAAACTTGACACGATGACACTTTGGTGATAATAAGTAATGTCAACTGTACCAAAAAGTCTTAACATGTATTCACACATCATATCAGGGCAAATAAGCCAAATATTCATCATACAACTCAACTTATGATCATTCAGTTCACGAGACAGATTATGGCATGTATAAAAAAATTTATTCACTAATTAAAATTAATGATAAATTATAAAAAATTTACCACAGTAGCATATAAGAAGTAGGTTTCTCAAGAAATTTTTAGTATATTGTCTCATGCACACAAAACTCACAATAATTCAATCATTGAAGATAGGTACAAACAATTCAGCAGATTGCGCAACAAAAAGTTGTTTCATGGTTCTCTCAACTCATATATCCAAATTGTGCAAGGCCAATTGGGTTGTCTTTTAGAATCATAATTCTAAGTTCCAGAAGTGGAACCAACTCATTTGGCTTTGTTAATCTCAAGTAATGATGTCGGGAAAACAGACCAGAATTTGAATCCACGCATCAGCTTTGACACATGTTTTTGTAAAATCATAAAAACTATTCAAAACTTGTCCAAATATTACAAAATTTACCTTTCTGGAAACTAGACTCAGAATACTATATCCTAGAATCAAGAGTCTATCAAGAATCATCGTGTAACATAAAGTTACAAACCAATCAATAAACGAGAACGAATCTTCCAGCAAACTGTTATCATCAAAACTCAAGCCCTAACATGTTTATGTCATCCCTAGGATTCTAAATCATCAATTAACTTTATAATCATCAAAGTTACAGAGATTCAACATCTAGTGTTTCACAATTGCTCATCAAAACATAAAAATTGATAAATAAAACTTACCAATGAACATTAGGAATCAAGTGAATCACTCAAAGACACCACTAATTGCAAGAATCGAGCTTGAATCGAAAGGTTTGTGTGTGTGGGGGTATGAGGCAGGTGGAGGCTGAAGGTCGACGGTTTATGGGTGGGGATTAGGGTTGGTTATTTTATTAATATTATGATTAATCATATTTACAAGAATGACCCTTCTAGAATCAGTTTTGGCTTTATACGAACTTTATAACACCCAAACCGAATTATAATGAATCATTACGAATAAAATACTAACCCAATTTAATAAACCTAAGCCTCATTTTTCTTTCATAAATATTAATTTTTAAAATGTGAAAACATACAAATTAGGTGCAATCGAATCGCAATTTCATGAAACAAGGTATGAATTAAACACGCAATCATTTAGCATGTATTTTCACATAGATAATATTATAAACATATGCTCGAGATGTTATCTTCTTATATAATAACTAATAGCATGTTAAGCGAGATTAATGTACTAAATAGTGTAACACATAAAATCATCTAGTACATAACAATTAAATCTGAATTATTTAAACATATCTAACTCAACATTAATCACCAACGTGTACTGACAAAACCATGTGCGTGACTCATTTTTTACTCGTGTAAATGTTATGCATAACATGTAAGATAACGGAGTTTGGGTTAACGGTGTTAACGTGAAAGTGCAGGGTGTCACAATAATGTCCTTCTCGCACCAAAACTAATTAAGAACCTTATTTATGTCCATCGTCTAACCATTGATAATTGGTTTCAACATAATTTGACCATTTTGGTTTTCCTATGAAAGTTTTCAAGACCCGGACCCTTATCCTTCGATGCAACAACAACAGTGATCTATGTTTGTTTATTCCACCGGAGTCTAATCAGTACACTTCACCTTCTACCTTAATTGCAATTTCTCAAAAACAATGGGTCATCGTCTTGGTCATCCCTGCCGGACTTATTACAATCTTTGAAAGTTTCTAATGTTATTTCATCAAATAAATTGCATAAGAATATTTGTTATTCTTGTGTTCTTAGTGGAAGTATTAATTTACCTAATATGTCTTCCCGTACTTGGACTTTTCCTCCTTCTGATATTATTCATAGTAACCTATGGACATCTCCCATTATAAGTACCGTAGGACATAGGTATTATATGTTGTGTATAGATGATCTAACTAATTTTCTATGGACATACCTCATTTCTAAAAAGTCAAAAGTATACTCCATATTTTTCAACAACTCTAAATAAGTTGAAACCCAATTTGAATGTAAGATAAAAATTTTTCAATGTGATAATGGTACCGAATACATTAAATCCTCGTTTAAACAACACTGCGATCAACATGTCATGCCTATCCTTCTATCGTGTCCTCACATATAATCCCAAAATGGAAAGGTGGAATGCAAAATATGCTCAATAAATAATATAATCCGCACCCTTCTTTCTCACACCTCATTACCCGCCACATTTTGGCACCGTACCTTAGAAATGGCTACTTACCTTATAAATATTATTCATAGTAAAACTCACCTAATAAAAACACCTACGGAATTACTATGTATATGTTACCCCACTTATGAACACTTACGTTGTAACATCCCGAAATTTCCAAGAATGATATTTGATTCATTATTTATCTATGATGGAAAAGTTACTTGATTTAGTAGAGACTTAATAAAATTATAAAGATGAAAGAATAAGTAAGCTTTTAGATGGAATTAATTATGGACCAAAAAGGAAAGATGGGCCTTATGTCCATGGGCTTAAGGGAGTATAAATACCCCTTAAACCCTAAACCTTTCCATTTTTATCCATCTCTACACCATAGCCTACACCTTTGAAAACACACACACCATCCTATATCCCGAGCCAAGATCCAAAGTGAAAGCCTGAGCTTTTTTGGTACAAGAACATTGTGACGGACTAAACCAATGTCTATACTAGATCGTGTTCGTAGATCAATTCATTTAAGTTAGCCGTGACCAGCTAAAGAAAGGATTAACTATTAATGGTGAACGTAGCAGGACTCAGATGAGTTTTGTAACGCCCTGAAATTCGATTGGTAAACTAGGATCGTGAAATCATCGGAAACTATAGACTTTGGGATTCTGGACGATAAGTTCGGAACCCATATCATTGGAAAAATCTGCTTTTATCATTTAAAATGTTTATTTTATAAAACGACATTTACGCCTGAAAAATATTAATTTTTATGCTTTCGAAAAATTAAATGTTCTTATTTAAAAAGATTTCAAATAATTATTCGGAAAATGGTTTTATAAAAGTTTTGCTGAAAAAGTTTTAGTTTGTTTAAAAACTTATGAACTCGACTAGTCTTGACCCGTCGGTAGCCTAAACCCGAACCCGAGTCACCCGAGTATTTAAGCGGAAAATCAAGTATTCTTACACCATCTCTTTCATTTCCACCAACACTTCCCACCCAAACACTCTCATTCTAGAGAGAGAAACTAGAGAGAGAAAGTCTTCAAACTTCAAATCCGAGTCCACAAATCTGTTTGTTGTTATTCTTGGTAAGATCTTCTTGAAAATCATCCATTTTCATAACCATTTTCGGCCTCAAATCGAGCAAAAACACCCATTTTCGTTTCTAGAGTTTTCGGGTCAAAAACCGTCTTGTTTTGGTGTCAAAATGCAGGCTTTTGTGTTTAAAATCACTAGGAATCGATAGCCCTTTCAATCCCGAGCATTTCCATGTCAAAAACTTCGATTTTGGGTCAAAAATCTGGAAAATCTGAAAAACCCGTAGGTTTCTCCGTCGCCCAGCTTGAAGGAGTCGAATCAGACTCATTCGATCGAACCAGTCGATCGAATCAGTCCAGTCGATCGAATAGGAAAGCAACCGAATGGTCTCCAACTCATTCGACCGAATGAGTTTCGTATTCGATCGAACGAGTGTCTATTCGATCGAACAAGTTCCATGTTCGACCGAACGAGTTTTTCCAACTGGTTCGACCAAATGTGTTTCTAGTTCGATCGAGTGTGCCTCAGATTCGACCGAATGTGTGTCTATTCGATCGAACGTGTTCCTATTCGATCGAATCAAGCCAGAACCAAGCTGTTTTCGTCTTTAAAACCCAGTTTTTGCTCGAGGCCGCGTAAGCTCGTTTTCTTAGACTTATAGCACGTTGTTAACCTTATATATATGTTCAACTCTAGGCTAAGGAGATCTATTGTAGCACCATCCTAACCCGAGATCAAGGTGAGTTCATAGCCCCTATTTAAAACTATGGGGTGGAAACATGGTAACTTTACAGTTTGGATAAAATCATTTATGCAAACACTCTTTAAACTATAAACTTTTGGATTTCTACACACGTGCGGAAATCCACAAGCTTTTTAAGAATCTATAAACTTTGGAAATCTATGAACATGGGGAAAACCCATCAACTTATGGAGATCTAAGAACATTGGAAATCAATGAGTATGGGAAATTCTATGAACATTGACATCATGGGAATGGGAATCATATTCATATCATCATAGTCATTGTGTCAGCATGGAAATCTAGAGATCAAAGCATCATGAGTTGAATTGGACGCGAGAGTCTATTCTACTCTCGGTAGAACTCGCGACCATGAGTGGCATTCTATTCTCGGTGGCACTCGTAACTCTTGGGATTTCATACTAGTCTCGGTGAAATCCATAACTCTTGAGGACCTATACTAGTCTCGGTAGGGACCAAGGGAACCCAGGATTCTTTGGGGAGTCTATCCTACTCTCGGTAGAACCTAGCTGAGTCCTGGATGACAAGAACGAGGTAGTCTTGGTTTAAGTCTTGCGTGGGATCAATCAAGTCTTGTGTGATCATTGAGTTTCATCATCATTCATCATCATCATCATTTATTCACCATCATCTTGGATACTAGTAAACAGTGGGATCTTGGTGTTGGTTTATCTAGTAAACTTAGCATGCTCAAATCTATATGTCCTTATTTATGCTTAACTGCTATGTGCTACATGTACCGTTGGGAGACCACAAATCTTTGAGTAATCTTATCACAAACGACTCTAATGGGAGAATAATAAGCCCGCTGAGAGTCCAGGAGAACATTTCATGTTTTACTTACTACAAAAACCTCTTTGGGAAAACCAAGAGACCTTTTCTTACAAACCATCTTAAAACCGGGTATTATATCCAAACATAGTAGTATAAGTTGTAGGAGTGGTGGGTTAGCCGCAGGTACACCCTATATATAAACCCCTACAACCTATACTAGTATGTTTGTGTATAAACTCTTTTTCTTTAAACCTATGAATTCACTCATCTACTTTATGTAGTTGACAGTTTGTTACATGTTTTCAGGAAATAATGCAGCAAGAAATCCCTAGCAAGTTTAGAGGCCTTAGAGAGATGAAGGCTAGTCTAGGAGTTGTTTGGAAACTTGATATTTTGTATTAAAACAATTTGTTTCATGTTACCTGGATGGTGTAATATTTGACATTTTGGTTATGTTTATGCATTTAGACTTTTATACTATTGTGCTCAACAATCACGACTTAGTCGCCGCGCCTCGATTATTCCGCCATCACGATCAGGGTGTGACAGATTGGTATCAGAGCCAGTGGTTATAGGGAATTAGGAAACCGACCTAGACTATAACCTAGGATCCTTGACTCTAGATAGCTCATGCATCACAATCACATGTCTACACTTATATACGTGCTGCGTGCTTGTGTGTTGTATATTAACTGTTAATCTCTTGAGCCATGTCATTCTGTGTTCTTGGTATAATCTATGTCCTCTATTCTTAATCTTTGGCGTGTCATCGATTCTATCTAACGCTCGTTTTTTTTTCGTTTTGTCAAGAATGCCTCCCAGACGTGCACCCGCCCCCTTGGACTCCGCTGATCTAGCCAACCTTATAGCCCAGCAGATCGCGGCTGTGTTACCAGGCATGGTAACAGCCATCAGCCAGGGGCTGAGGCAAGAAGGAACCTCTGGGGCCAACCAAATTCCAGCTCATAACGCAAATGAACCAGCAAATAAGCCATACAAGGACTTCATGGCTACCAAACCCACCAGCTTCAGCGGTTCAGAAGGCGCCGTTGGTCTCCTCCAGTGGATCGAAAAGATGGAGGCTGCCTTTGTTATTAGCTCGTGCCCTGAGACACTGAAAGTCACGCACGCGGCAAGCATGTTGTCTAAACGCGCGCTGACCTGGTGGAACAACGAGATAAGAACCCGCGGGCGTGAGGCTGCCTTGGCCATGACCTGGTCGGAATTTGTAGCTTTGGTTACCCGCGAGTTCGTACCTCGCAGTGAGGTGCAGAAACTTGAAGCTGAGTTTTGGGTGCACAAAATGAAGGGCGCTGATCACCAAGGGTACACGGAGCGTTTTCACGAGCTCTCCCTTCTCGTACCACACTTGGTCACCCCTCCCTCCCGGGCTATTGAGCTTTACATCAATGGCCTACCTGACACTGTCCGTGGAATCGTTATCGGGGCTGACCCATCAACCCTACAAGCGGCCATTGAACTAGCTGCCCGACTGACCCAGGACCAGGTTAAGACTGGGGTCCTAGCCAAAGGTACGGGCAAGGCCGCTGAGGGCTCATCCAAAAAGATCAACCGCATCAAAAAGCGTAAGGCTAGCAGTTACGCGATGGTTACTCCCGCAACCCCAATCAGCTCTGTCGCTCCTGCTCCCACCCCTTCTGGAAGGCCAAAGAGGGAGTACACTGGGGTTCACCCCAAGTGCGGCACTTGCCAATTTCATCACCCTGCCGGAACCCCGTGCTGGAAATGCACGAACTGTGGACGTTTGGGGCACCTAGCGGAACGCTGCAGATTTCAAGGTAATCAACTGGCAATACAGAGCAGCAGTTCCCAACCCAGCAACACTCGAAGCTGTTTCGAGTGTGGAGCCACGGACCATTTCAGGAGCAGGTGTCCTCGTCTTGCAAATCTTCCTCCGGCCCGAGGCCGAGCCTTTACTATTGGCGCTGCTGAAGCTCGCCAAAATCCTGACGTCATTACTGGTACGTTCATCCTTAACAATCTCTGGGTTTCTATTCTATTTGACACGGGTGCAGATAGGAGTTTTATTTCTAGCGAGTTGGTCCCATTGCTTAATCTAGGAACCTCTGTCTTAGACCCCGCTTTCTCTGTCGAAATGGCAAACGGAGAGTCTACCCAAGTGAACAAAATCGTTCGCAATTGCACGCTTACGTTTGATCAGACGCCTCTTAACATTGACCTCATCCCTATGCA
>NW_027503115.1:0-22220 GCF_021521415.1 Bidens hawaiensis | reverse complement strand
ATTCGGTTGATGTGGGTGGCTCTCTGGCGGCGCGTGGAGACTCACGCGCTCTGATTCATGGTCCGTTTCAAAACCCTAGATCTGTTGATAACCGTGGTACCGGGTTTTTTGGTAGCCGTGAGTTGAATTTTACTGAGTTTAGATCTGTCGACGTGGCGGCTAATGGTAAAACTGTGAATTCGTCGTATCATAAGGCGGAATCCGGTAAGATTTTGAATTTCGGTGAGAGTAAAAGTAAAGCTCATGAAGAGAATAATAATATTAATGGTAATGGGAATGGTAATAATAATAATAAGAAGAGATCTCCGACTTCGTGTGGTAGTAACGAAGACGGGATGCTCTCGTTCGTCTCGCGAGTGATCCCGCCTTCGAGCAATGTGAAATCGGGTGGTGTGCAGATAACCCGAGCGGATTCCGACCATTCGGACCTTGACGCGTCGGTGATACGAGAAGCGGAGAGCATTCGCGTTATGGAGCCCGAGAAGAAGCCGAGAAAACGAGGACGGAAGCCGGCGAATGGGCGAGAAGAGCCGTTGAATCACGTGGAAGCGGAGAGGCAGAGGAGGGAGAAGCTAAACCAGAGGTTCTACGCGCTACGGGCGGTGGTTCCGAATGTTTCGAAAATGGACAAGGCGTCGCTCCTCGGGGACGCGATATTGTACATTAACGAGTTGAAGTCAAAAGTGGAAAACTCGGAGTCTGATAAAGAGGAGTTGAGGAACCGAGTGGAGACGTTGAAGAAAGAGTTAGCGAGCAAGGATTCTCGACAGACGTGTTCCTCCACTATAACGGAGGACATGAAAGCGTCCGCGTTGTTTCCCAGGGCGGATCTGGATGTGGATGTGAAAGTGATCAGTTGGGACGCAATGATTAGGATCCAATGTAATAAAAAGAATCACCCGGCTGCCCGGCTCATGGGGGCGTTGATGGAACTTGATTTGGAAGTGAACCACGCGAGTGTGTCGGTTGTGAACGAGTTGATGATCCAACAAGCTACCGTGAAAATGGGTGGGCGGTTGTATAGCCAGGATGAGCTTCGGTTATCGTTAACCAACCGATTTTCGGTTCTGTGATGAAGTGATGTTGTTTATGTAACATAGTAGTGATGTTGTTTATGTAACATAGTACTTAGTAGTAGTAGTATACATACTTATGTTAATTCCGTGTATGTTGTTAGTGTAATGAGTGTATGAATTATCCAAATGTTAAATAAAACGAGAGAGCTTTCTTTCAACAGCTCTCTTCATGTTCATGTGATATGTAATTAGATTAAATATATTAAATGTTGTTATCCGACATGATTTCATGTTTATTTTGGTTTTGAATTAAAAGTAGAAACGCTTGTGCCTAAAAATGTACATAATCTTCTAGTATATTTACCATGTTAAAACAATTCAAGTATATTTACCATGAAGAGCTTTCTTTAAGCTCTGCAATACTTTTGTTAATGTACATAATTCAAGTATATTTACCTAGTAGAAACGATTATGTGAAGAGCTTTTCATATTCAAGTATATGTTTATTTAATCAAAGAAAGCTCATAAGTATGTACATAACTTTTTCTAGTATATGAAAAAGTTACGGCCGCTAGAAAATCGTTGGTGGGAAGTTGGTTAACAATTAAATTTAAAAGAAATACATTGGTAAAGATGAAGGTCCAAAGTTTTAACTATTTATTAAACTTACAAAAGTTAAGTAAAGTTGAGGGGGCAATGTTGTAACTATTTATAGGCATATTTTTTAATGGACAAGTTTACCCTGTTCTTACATGCTATATAATGTGTGCATGATGCATTATAAGTTTACCCTGAGCTTAAAGAAAGCTCTTCACATAATATAGTAGTATACTTGAATTATGTACATTAACAAAAGTACATTAACAAAAGTATTGCGGCCGTAATTCAAGTATATTCAATACTAGAAGATTATGTGAAGAGCTTTCTTTGATTAAATAAACATAGTAGTGATGTTGTTTATGTAACATAGTACTTAGTAGTAGTAGTATACATACTTATGTTAATTCCGTGTATGTTGTTAGTGTAATGAGTGTATGAATTATCCAAATGTTAAATAAAACGAGAGAGCTTTCTTTCAACAGCTCTCTTCATGTTCATGTGATATGTAATTAGATTAAATATATTAAATGTTGTTATCCGACATGATTTCATGTTTATTTTGGTTTTGAATTAAAAGTAGAAACGCTTGTGCCTAAAAATGTACATAATCTACTGGTGTTCAAATATATCAAGTGGGTTTTGGGTAAGAAACTTAAAAGTAGAATTAAATAAAAACTACTACTACTATGAATGATAATGATGAGATAAAATGAAGTTGCAACACATAAAATAGATGAAAATATCTGAATAATTAGAACATGGAAGAAGCATTGAATTCACATGGTGAGATAAAGATTGGTGTGGACTTGTGAGGAGGGCTGGCTGGCCCCTGACATAAAACAAAAGTGTCACTATAAACAAATAACCACGTTTGGTTCATGGCACCACTGAATAAATATAAAAGATCAATCTATTTTTTTATTTTAAGTTTTTAAATGTTTTAATTTTATTAGTCTTTAGATACCCAATTTATACTTTCAGTCATTTCGAAATGATCAGATTCTGATTTTCCCATTATCAAATTATCAAATGAGTGTCCAAGAATAATAAAAGCTAGCACAAAGGAAAAAAAGAAAAACATTGAACTATAGCTGAAAATTTGGTAACTTTTTTTTTTTATAAATTAAATTATAATATTTTTTTAGTAGAGAAAAATAATATAATACAAAGCCATTTATTAAATAAAACATATTATAATAAATATATTATACAACGTGTAAGCCTTCAAGCCAACTTCTTTAACAATATTCTCAGCCACGATTCAAATAAAGTGATAAAAATTGGAACTGGCTGAGAGCTTGTGTATAGTTTATTAAATTCGGATTTATTCCGCTTATGAAAATGTCTCCTAGCATACAACACTCTGAAGATTAGTTGTAATGCTGGAGATACATTTGCCAAGCGAAGGTAACATCATGTTTTTATGTGTTTTATTGTTCGGTTCTAATTACGTTAAAATGCAAACTCTAGGTGCTTATAGTGCAAAAATGTCACCACAGGTGCTCACATGTGAAAAGAGATGTTGACCACAAGGATGCATTTTGCATTTAACTCTATAAAATATATATTTTAAGAGTACTCGTATCTTATTTTCTAAACCGTGTTCGTGAGTCTAAAAAATGTACATTGATAAAAAACTGTTTATTTATACAATCTTTTAAACTGTGAGCTAAGAAAAACGAGCTTAGACCATAAGCTTATGAACTTTTTGAAGAGCAAACATCTTCATGTAGTAAGCAATTATGTGGGATCTAGACATAGTTTAGAAGTCTTGGAGTTTAAGAACTAAAAATATGAAACTTATTTACGAAGCCTACGATTTTTGGGTTGCGCAAACTTGAGGATTTTGGTATGGCACTCGTGTCCACATGTCGTGACTTGTAACTTGTAAGGGAGCAAAAGTTAAAGTTTTTAGTCTTTCCGAATCAAAATGTGCACCTAGTGCCCTTACGCAAGGAGTGTTACTTTTTATTTGTAAATCACTCTACCTTTTGTTTAATGAGACTGGCTTAACCAGTTCTTTCTTTCAAGTTTAAATAACCTCTTTCTTTATAAATATCGATATTTTACCTCCATTTAATGCTTACGAGTTACGACGTGTGTCAAGATGCTTCACTTGTTTAGTCGACTTTTTTCTTTTCTTTTACTGTTACCTCGAAGGCTTCCGGCAAGCTAGCTTTCAAGATCTCTCAATCTCCCAACTGTCAAGATAATTTTCAACAACAATCTATCAAGTGACCAACTTCTCATTAATCATTACCACCATCATTGAAATTGCATATCATTAAGCCATAATCATTTTTATTACCAACAAATTAGCACACTATTTCTTGTCTTCTACATGCATGAATTGATCCCTCACTCTTTGAAAACTTCATGTTAATGATCACCTTAATATCATTTGTCTACTAGCCATTTGGTATTCAGTCATAATCATATGCTTGACAAAACATGAATCATCCTTGTAATTAATTTTAAATTTAAAGTTTGTAAACTATGTTTAGAAATAAGTTTTGATCAGACTTATTTTTATATATATTTTGTTATTTTTACTTCCCTCTAAAACGTACAATTCTAGTTGTAGCAAAATATTGCATGGGCATTATCGTCTAAATATATAAGGTTTCACTCTAATTTTAGATACAAATTTAACTATTAAGCTTTGTTACCGTGTCATGCAACATCAGGATTTGTAAGCTACGTCTGCCTTTGTTACACCTAATACAAAACTACACTTAAATCATTTCCGCTTTAAATTATTAAAATTTAGAATTGTAGGAACTCAGATTTGAGTACATTATTTGTGTTTGAATATTAAAAGCATTGAGCAAGGTTGGCAATTAAAATTTAAAACAAAGGGCTTTACATGAAGCAAGGTTGGTAATCAAAGCTTTTCCCTTTAAACCACAAGGTTTTAATAAAGGTGAGATCATGTTGAGATTTCTTTCATGTACATGAAAGATTATGTCCACTTTTGATAAAAGTTGCATTTTGAAAACTTTTATTATCAAAAACCTTAACTGGTTTTACTAAAAGTACATATATAACTTAAACTTTATAAAAACATATTAATTCATTGAAACACAAATACTTTATCTTGACATGTTTCAAACCAATTAAAAAAAATTCTTTCACAAACCCCCTAGCTTGTTATGATTCTTACCCATACATCAACAATTCTTATTGGTGTCACAAAGAAGACGTGACAACCACAATGTAGGGGATGCCAGTCTTGTGATTCGATTCGAAAGCTATCTTTAGACAACGTGACGATGGCTTTGCATAGATTGTGCAAAAAATGATTTTGGCATCCTTTTTGAGGATTATTCAGATATAAAGGACAACTAAAAGTTCAAAGCCGCTAGGTACGTACATGGGGTATTCTCGACTAAAAAGATTCAAGATTCGATTACTAACAAGTAACAAGGACAAACAGATTCCATAAACATGAAGGGGGGCTAGTGGGCTAATGAATGCTAATGCCTCCAAAGCTCAACTAATTTTTTCATTTTTTTTCCGAGCCCAGTCTTAGAATTTGGAGGGTTGTGGGCCATATGTGATAAAGTATATTAACCAATTAAAACATAAAAAAAAGGTTGAGGCAATGCTCGGGTATTTTTCAATCAAATCGGTTTTAAAACCGAACCAAATCGTAGGTTCCTATAGCAGTTTGGGTATTTTTAATAAAACCGGTTTAAAACCGAGCGAACCGGTTTGGATCAGTTTGTTACTTCTATGCTTAAATCGGTTTGAAATATGCAAATTAAAACCAAACCAGTTCAGTTTGTTAAAAAAAAACCGGTTTGTACACCTCTACTTGCAAGTTGCAATGATTCATTTGGGATCTCAGTTGAAGATTTAAAACGAGTTTTAAAATTATGGTCATTTTAGCAAAAAAAAGAAAAAAAAGTTTATTTTTGCTTTTCATGATAAAACGAGATACGATGATTGTATTGGTGCAAATACGCAAGTAATACGCTACCAAATATTGTCGAGTTGAAGGAATCAAAATAAATGCGTCTAACTGAACCGAAAGTGATCAACCTGAACAAATCCTAATAAAGACAATTTAATTCAAGAACATTAACCTAGGACCAAACAAGGATTGTATAGTATTACACAAATATATACATTACAATAATGTCACATAGGCTACAAATAAATATGTTACAAGATGAAATAATATATAGTCTCATCTAATCATGTACATGAGTTGTTTTTGTCAATATATTATCATTTTTAGGTGGTATTCATTATTGGTTTTAGATCCTCCAAACTCCAATCCCTCCTCATCCCACAACTTCTCATTAACCTTGGTTTACAACCATCATCCTTTCGTTTAAAGCTCCTATCTTTTAACTTTTTTGATAGCCCATAAACCAGTTTAGGGGGTCGTTTAACCTCCTCACCCATGGCCGGCCTAGGGCAGGACCCTTGTTCAATCCCACACCCGTTTGTAAAGTCGTCGTTTGAAATTGTTCTTGGCATGCTATGACAACCTAGACAGATTATATTCATGGTTACAAGGTTTCATGAATGACGAGATCGGTAAGAACTTTTATCGGGTGTTTAGAAGGTATGGGATGAGAATATGGGAATAAAGGAGAGAAAAGATGTACTGTTACGTACATTTTTTGCTTATAGATTGTTGGGGGGACATGTTGCTAGATGATGAAGATATATAAAATTGTGAAAGAAATTTATGTCCATCATTTCTAAATAAAGGCTTAATTCTTGATTTCCTTCCATCAAATTTTGGTTTTACATACTAGAATCATGCTTCTCCACATGTATTTTAGGCAATTATACTTATTTTTTAATGGTTGTGTTGACCAAGTCTTGATCCTTAGGAACATTTATATATGTTAATTAGGTTGATTAATACATGGATAGTAAAAAATATAAAATATTGCTAAATAATAAACATAAGTTAAGAAAACTCATGTACATGTTTCTAACACATGTATGTCATATTGGCATGTGTCATTTTTATAAGGCCGAATCCAATGCAATGCATTTTAAGATGTACTTTTGACTTGGAAACCTTCTCCAAAATGATATTTAATACGTATCATCATTCATCAACCTTATACAAGTAAATTAATTTGACACATTAGTTTACAAGATCCGGGTTGAGCAGAACAAAAGTATAATGCTCTATCTACATTAGAATGTTATGTCACCTCATTATATAATCTTCTTTTCATGTAACAAATATATATTCATATAGATACAGGATTTCAAAGTTTGCAAGTTCTGTGAAACTAGAAAACTAGAAACTAATGTTTTAATAAATACGATCGTACGTATATAGATTTTGAGATACGTACTAGCAAACTGGCCTATTAGCTCAGTTGGTTAGAGCGTCGTGCTAATAACGCGAAGGTCGCAGGTTCGAGACCTGCATGGGCCAAAGTTTTAAGATAATCTTTATTTTTCTTTTTTTACATCGTCGTGCTAATAATGCGAAGGTCGCAGGTTTGAGACCTGCATGGGCCAAAGTTTTAAGATAATCTTTATTTTTCTTTTTTTACATTCTTGTATTACTTTTATTATTATTATTATTTTTTATCATGGTTACGATTAAGAGTTTCAAGACACTATATCTATCTGTAAATCATGTGAATGAAATTGCTGTTCACGTTTATGGATCTATTTTTAGCATAGTTTTAATTTGTTTAAACTCACAACTTTTATACTTACATTCCAAATCGTATGTGAATTTCATATTATTTTTGCTATAATTATGTTAATATTGTTTTCATGATATGTCAAAGTAGATGTCTAACACTCTGTTGAAAAATAAAAACACGAAAACATTAGATCCATAACCTGGAAGAAAATACAGAAAACATATACTTTGTGAACAAATTGAGATTGTGCCTTCAAATGTACTATTCATTTTTTGTTTAGGAATTGTTATTAAGATGCCTTTGTGTACGAAGAATGAAGGAATTAAATGATATGCACATTAGGAATTGAAATCAATTATCTCTCTAGTTTTGTTTAATTAGCCGTAGCTTGTTTCTTTATGCCATCACTCATGTAGTCTCGACTACAATAATCATTGCTATTAGAGATATTATTCTCAACCGTTAGCCTTGTGACCCGACTCCAGTGTGAGAGTAAATTAGTGAGACGGTATTAGGGGCGAGGGTATCGAACTACAAACCCTTTTACAAATTGTCGAAATATACATTGGTTGATACGCGCATACAAGTCATGTTATATTGTTGAATAAAAAGTCATCTGTTTTTCATTTGAACATTAGTGCACTTAGAAGTTCTAGATAATAAACCAAGATTTTACCATGATTGCAATTTTATAGAGACGCCGGAAACCAAGCTATACCAGTGGGATAATTAGTGTCACGTGGCCTGCTATTTGTTTGTGGGGTTCACAGAAAAACTATTTGTTTCGTTACATGTAAAATAAGGGCCGCCGTTCAAAATACTCAGAAGTTAACAGACAAACTATACGACTCATTATATATAAAATAAGGGTCGTTGTTTAAAATACTCGGAAGCTAATAGAAAAAAACTATATGATTCGTTAAACGTTACATGCAAAATAAGAGTCGCCATTCAAAATACTTAGAAGTTTATAGGAGAAAACTATATGATTCGTTACACGTAAAATAAGGTCTGTCTTTCGAAAGACTCGGAAGTTAATACAATAAAACTATATATTTTGTTACATGTAAAATAAGTAAAACGAGATAGGTCTGTTTATCCGGGCACCTTATCTTTTCTTTTATGCCATTTTCGTTTTAATGAGATGGTAAGATGATTAAGGTATAAAAAATCACTATTCTTTTACTGTTAAGCTGCTAGAGACCGAGACTCCGAGAGGCCCTGAAGTCATACATCCTTGGACTTTAGGCCACATATTTGGGCTTGTAATATCGCATTTTCTCATTTCCTAGGACAGATTTTCATGAATACTATTTGATTAAGATATTTAATTCTAAAAAATCTTTATAAAAAAATCTATTTCACTATTTATAAAAAAACTTTTAACCATATTAGTTAATAATTAAATAAGATCCCAAGCCATTTAAAGTCTGAACTGGTTTAAGGTCCTAATCAAATCCGAAGCGGAACAAAGTATACCATCGTTAATTATTCTTATATGACTTTAGAACCTATGCGAATTGCTCTAATTATAAAATCATTATGTAGCATTATTGAATATTTTATATATCTGTGATGATATAATAATATATACTGAATGACGAAGTCAATTGTGATATTCGATTGTATTAGATATTATAGCTATAATAATACTGTTTTGCAAGTTTATTTATTAAATTAAATCTCAAGGTTGTGGCCTAGCATCAATTGCGGACGAACAATAATTCATATCAACTTTTCTGAGAATTATTAAATCATAGTTTCAAGTTGTTCTTTGGACTATCCCAAATGGGTAACTTATAAGTCATATATGTTTATAAGTTGATTACTTTTATGTTCACAATGCGTTAGGTAGTAAAACTTGTATTCCATACATTATGATTACTCATATGTAAAGTTCAAAGTCCTACTATTTAGATTCAAAATGACTTATTTATTCAATAGTGAAGAAACTTTTTCCCCACACAAGGCAAGACATTACTATATATTGTACGAATAAAGTTATTACTTTCTCTATCTCAAAACATATATTCATTTATAGATTTAGTTCCTAAATTTCTTACCAAGTTTACCATTCTATCATCAATCAATGAAGAGAAAGTATCACAGAATAATAACAAAGATTTAAAAGTGTTTTAACTATTTTACTCATATATTTTTTGCCCAAATCAGATAATTAAATCATCAAATCGCGCCTCATCAAATTTTTTGTGTATCAAGAAAGAAATGAAGGAGGAAATTGAAAACAATGAATGAGGAAATGTGGGATATGGGATTTAAAATATATGTTAATTGCATATTCCATTAAGTACCTACTTTTATACGGGTAAAAATAAAATATATAATGCTATAACTTTGTTATACTTATTAAAATCTCCCTATGGTATTTAACATTATTTTAAAAACATGTTTCTAGGACTACTTTTACTTAATGAGAAATTTTGGTCATTGTTTGAGTTTAGTATACGCTCAAAAGGTAAGACAGAAGATTATGCTCCATCATTATGCTTCAATAAGTATTTTTAGTTGACGATCCAGATAGGTGGATGTGGACCAAGTCGGTTCTTGAATGTTCTCCGTTGGCTCAATGTAGCAGGATAGCTTTAACGAAGGAGGCTCCACTGTGTAACACCCCGACCGACGGCGGATTATACATCGGGGCGCCACTTATTGTTTCATTACTCGTGACACTATTAGGGTGTCAATATTAATAAATACATTATCATAGCGCACGCGCAGAAACACAATTTCACGAAGTAACATAAAATTAATCATATAACTCAAAATATTTAAATAACATAAACTTGTCTTGTTACATTTTAAACTAGGTCCAAAAGAGAAGAAAACATCCTATGTGTCTTCAAGCTTCCAGAAACAGCTACAGCAAACCTGAACATGTGTTAAAATAAAACGTCAACACTTGCGTGTCGGTGAGAAATCAAGTTTAATACATATAAATAGATAACAATATCTGCGCGCATCATGTGTATAACTGGTGTTCAACAAGGGTGTAATCAGATTGTGATCAAGCCTAATAGATCATAGCTCTTAGTTCAATCCGTGCTCCCAATTGAGCACAAAAACAAGAAAACTGTGCAAGTGTAAACAAAAGAGAAATCATAAACGATAGTTCTCCCGTGTTCATCTAATGGATCCATGAAAACTGCGGAATAGGCCGACAAGACGGTTAATGATCCACACATACAAATAAACAGCCAAGTCTACGTCCATAACACATGGGGTTTTGCGCGACAAAAGTTCATAAACAAGTTTAAGACTCAAGTTTGTACGAACACATGAACATCCCAAAACATTAAAAATAAAAAGGGATTAGGTACGAGATTACTCACATGTAAACGGTGCGTTGAAAGGTAATGCAAGAACCAACTTTTAAACAAGCACAAGTTAACCTATAAATAAAAGTTTATTGGTTTAATGATTTGTTTTATGCCTTGAATATATGTTAGCATATTAATATGTATCTTTAACAAATTATTATATATAATATATTACCGGAAGTCTGGGCAGGACGGAGGAGAAGACGGAGGCAAAGAGAGGGATTGGAGCAGCAGAGGAACTAGGGCAGAGAGCAAAGGGAAGAGAGCAGAGAGTTTAAGTGCTTGTGTGTGTAGTGTTAAATAACAAGAAAGTAGTATTATTTATAGGGAAACCCTAGGGAACACAATCCCTAAAAAAGAGGAAAAGATCTGATCAAATCAAGCAAAAGATATTAAAAAGCATAAGAAAACAAAAGCAAAAGATATTAAAAAGATATGGCAGCAGGGGAACAGGAAAAAGGGCTGACAGGTTACAGAATAAAGCATGGGAGGAGTCAGATAAAGGTACTGGTCAATGCATGGGAAAAGCAGATTTCAAAAGATTATGCCAGTCACTTTTTCTACCAACCAATGGGGTTGGTACGCATGCTGCGCCAAAAGTGACTATTCAGACAGAAGATATCACAAAAGTAAACGGGTTTGGCTAAAACAGAAAGATACAAGACTAGCGCGAGAAAGCGGCGCGCGAGGGCGAAGGCACAGAGAACAATCCTTAGCACGCCGCGGGAAGAACTACAATTCCTAGCGCGTCGCGGGAAGAACTACAATTCCTAGCGCGCTGCGGGAAGAACTATAATCCTTCGCGCGCTGCGGGAAGAACTACCATTCTTAGCGCGCCGAGGGAACAGTTCGCCTCGCGTATCACAGGAACAGTTGGTCTTCACGCAGGCTTCCTTGTAAGGAGTCTGGCGCGTGGAGCTGCGCAGGCATCCTTAGGCGGGAAGAACAAAAGGGCAAGCAAAGAGTTAAGAGAAAAAAGGTTTCAAGGCTTAAGGGTTAAGCAAAGGGGGCGGGACGGCGACAAGAGAGAAAAAGGAAGGCGGGACGGCGACAAGAGAGAAAAAGGAAGGCGGGACGGCGACAAGAGAGAAGAAGGAATTATTATTAGTAAGTAATATAAAAATATATATATGATTTATCAAATGTTAAATTTACAAAGATTAATAATAAATTTTTAAATTATAAAAAGAATCGGATTCGAAAACGGGTACCTGGGTCGGGTCGGATAGGGCAGTTGTCACACACTGCTCATTACGTTATGGAGTGAAATAGTTGGTTTCAAAAAAAGTAATTGTGTTCGTTTGGAAAGCAGGAAGGATAGGTTATAGACAAGGTTTGGTCTTTTTCAAGGGAACATACCGGTAGACTCGATCGAGAGTGGTCTTTGTGAGGATCTTCAGTAAACGGCGGACCATCTAGCTCTTGAAGTCTCATACCCCCTATTTTCGTCTTTTCGGCCCGGGATCTCCTCGAATTTCATAAACGACTCCAATGGTATGAAAAAGAAGAAAACACTTCATGGTATTATATTGACGACTTGTTGGTTCATTTGGAATAAAAGAAATGAGGCCGTTTTTTAAAAGAATAGTTACAACGGAAACTAAATTAAAGGAGAATATCAAGTCTTTGGTGTTTATTTGGAAGTTGGTATACATTTAAATCTCTTTGTTAAAATGACTGGTGTAATTTCAACTTTTAAATTATTTTGTTGTTTATGAGTCAGGCATCTTGTTAGTTTGCCTTTTTTTTTTAAGTGAAAGTTGTGGTTAAAAAAATGGTCAATGGATGCGTGACAATAATTTACAACTAATTATTAAGCATCGGCTCATAGAAACCATTAAAAATTAGATTAATTGAGTAAAAATACAATGCCATTGGTGTATGGGTCATGCTCATACTCCATGTTACATAGATCCCCACAATGCCACATCTTATTATCCCCCAATCTCCACGGCCACAATTTACAAGTTGTCAAAGTTGTCCTTGTCAAAGTTTAATTAAGATATAAATCCGAGTTTTTGTTTTATATACACTCACCAATAACACATTCATACTTCATCCATCCAATTTTATTATTTTTCTAAGCAATTTGTCCATCTGTACCCTGACTTCACATCTTTTGCATTACCACCACACTTAACAATTATTTTTCATAATCAAATTATTTATCATAATAAATTCATTCAAATATTCACAAAGTAGTGTATATATAGAAGAGGGTTTTTAATACGAAATAATTGTTTTGTATAAGTGTACGGATGCTTAAAATAAAACACACTAAATAAATAACACGCTATCATTTAAATATGACAAAATACCGTTTTTTATCACACTATAGATCTAAACCATCAACTACCTTGATCCAAATACCAAGTTTCTAAGATTCTTTGGAAACTATGTATTGTTACCATAATTTCACCCATATATACACACACATTTGTAAATATAGCATACATGTTCTTAAAACTTATTAAAAATTTAATCATGACTTTTTGTTTTTTAACCACTAAATAAATATTTATGTTTTATAGAGTTTGAGCCCATAACCTTCAATTTCACATCTTAATCATTTTACCACCTCACCAAGATGAGAATGGCTAATCATGACTTAAGTTTAGTGTGTGAAACTTTATATTATAATAGGGCAATAATTTTACAAAAGTTATCAACAATACATCTTTTTTTAAAAAAAGGACCACGCTCAGACGCAAGGCCGTCTTCGAGGATTTAAATACCTTGGCCGAGTCGAAATAAAAAGACTCTTAGGCTTTAACGAATAACGAAATATATAAGCTAATTTTTATAAACGACTATTAATGTTATAACAATAAATATAACAAAAATATAATATGAATGTAATATCTAAATTTTCGAAACCCTAAAACTTATTGCTTATACGAGTTATTAATACAAAATTTATTAAAATTAATTTAGTTATTTTAATATATACTCAATTTTTTAATATTGTTTAAAATATTTTAAATGGTATGTATAAAAGTTAAGGATGAAGTATAACTAAAACAAAACTAAAATGGATGAGTATTTTAAGGGTGAAATATTGAATAATATATTTAATTATGAAACAAAAAGTCTGAGCTATTTTGTCATTACTTGAAACTTGATCGTGTTGTCATTTCTCCACCAAGACTTTCCGGCAAATTTATCCGGTGAACCTATTTTTCTGGTGGCTTTTAAACACACAAATTAACGAACAATTCGACCAATTGACGATGCCGTTTGACTCAAGATCTTTTATATTTCAAATATATATATGTATAAAAAAGTTTTGACCCCCAAAACTTACGTGTCCCCGCTGGGGTGCGGCTCGCACATCCCAGGGCCGGCCCTGCTTAGATGTTG
This sequence comes from Bidens hawaiensis, assembly GCF_021521415.1. Classification (NCBI taxonomy): domain Eukaryota; kingdom Viridiplantae; phylum Streptophyta; class Magnoliopsida; order Asterales; family Asteraceae; genus Bidens; species Bidens hawaiensis. The sequence goes on along the minus strand of NW_027503115.1, from coordinate 8,273 downwards.
GTTAGCTCACTTGTTGTCATGATTTTGCGCTCTTCCATTGGCCACACACGAACTCATATAATACGGCATCTGTGGCTTCGCTGTCTGTATTAATCGAATATTCAATTGTCCAAACCAAATTTAACAACCACAACCTACAAATCTAGCATATGAAAGAAGATAGAGGGTCCAAACTGAAAAAAAGTAGGTAACATAATAATCCTGTCACTTTCATCATCTTTTATGTTTTTAACTTTCAAGCCAAATCTAGTAGGTAACTTTAGTATTTTCTTCAACAAGTAACTAATAACTAACTACCCAATCTTTTAAAAAAAAGATAATGAAATGAAGAATCACACAACAACCACACTCACAAAATACTCCATTGGCTAAAACGCCCCAATATGCATACAATTGAAACTGGCTGGCAGCCGGCCGTTAAAGACCAAGGGTGTTTTCGACTTTTCGTAAATTCCAAACATTAAACAAAAACGTTCACACATTTTTAATTCAATGAAAAAAAATAAAAGGACAAACATTATTTCATTTTTTGTTGAAATTAATGTCACCTGAGACTAAGACCCTTGATGCCGGCGGCTGCTTCATGAGCCATGGCTTCCGTGACAGCCGCCAGCTTCTGTAAGTTAAGCTTCACCACTGTATCAGCAAAAAGCCGGGTATCCTCCTTCGTATTCCCCTCCGGTACATCAACAGCATATGACTCCAAGACCACCGTGGTTGGACGAGAATCCTTCACCGCAATCAACTCATGTACCTGTAAGATAACGGTAAATACTTGATCGTTTATTAAATAAAACCTAATTAAAAACCTAAGATGGACCCATCAGCCCACACCGATAATAATAATAATAATAATAATAATAATAATAATAATAATAATAATAATAATAATAGTAACATATGTTATACTAGTCCTGTCTAATAATAATATAGTCCAATAGAATAGTACCGTGGTGACCGCATGGTAATTCCTAAGCCGGTGTTCACCGCCGATGACGGTAAATCCCAGCACGTGGTTCTCATCATCCAACACGTCTAACCGCTCTGTGCTAGTGGATGCCGGCAATCCAGATATGACATCAACATCACGTGTGCATCCCACGGCTATTGTGAAGTGTTCACTTACGGTACAGCTTTTAATGAAGTGTTTGTAGGTTTGCGGCTTGTCGAATCGGCGGACAACGGACCAGACGATGTCGGCTGGCGCATGGATGTGTTGGGCGAGTATTGAGGAGCATTGGGAAGGAGTGATATGGTAGGAGTGGAAGTTGGTTATAGAAGGTTTTAGTTGGTTTGACTCGTTGTCGGTCAAACCTGGTGGTGGTGATAGGTGGTGGTTGGTGGTGGTTTGTGGTGGTGGGTTGACTTCCATATGTTGAGAGAGAGAAGGGTTTGTGTGGGGATAGATTAGGACTATGAGTAGTTTATAAAATAGATGGAGTATGAGGATGGGTGTGGTAGGAGAACGTTTTATTTTAATAGTTTAGTCTACCTTCTATTTATTATTAACTCGTGTTGAAATGGAGTATATTGTCACCAATGTTATTGATGAGGGAGGGGAGGCTTCATTTCTTGAATTTAGAAGTGCATAGTTCATGGTATTAAGAAATTGTTGTATTTTATGATTAAATTGTATAAATCTAGCTTGTGTTACTTTGTTTTATATAAGTCTAAGCATACTTTTAAGGGGGGCTTATTCAAAGGGATCCCACATCAAGGGAGAGCTTCATTCTCATTTTTGATAACTTAAAAAAGGAGAGATGGAGATGACAACGGAGATATTAAAGAAAAAGGATTTGAAGATACTTGTTTGTGATTCTAAGATGAAAGCAATGACAAGCCACTTCACATGTTAGGCTATAAATTAAAGACTTTAAAGCCTTATTCCTCACCTCTTCGCTCTACAGCATATACATACACAACATAGAATATCTCTCTTAATCTTAAGCATCCTTCAAACATCTAATTGATGAGAAGATCAAGGTCTAATCATTGAGCAAAAGAAGAGCGCGAGCTTAAACATTGGTAATTATTCTTGTAATACTGAGAGGCGTCACTAGATGATTATTCGTGTGATTGTTTGTTGTGCTAAAAGGAAAAACATTATATATATATATATATATATATATATAGGGGATGGTTCAAGAGAGAAATTATATTATTGCAAGAAATGTGAGAAATGAATATGAACCACAAGTTTTGTTTTAAGTTTTAAATGCTTAAAGCTAATTAAAGAAAATATTAATTATTATCTTTCTTCAATTAATATAAATAATAAACCATAAAGTATCTATTTAATTAACATAACTAATTAAATTATTATAATTATAAAATATAAATAACTCATTTATTTTTATAACTTACTTTTTGTTTTTAAAATTTTTATCCTACACAAGTATAATTTATTCATATATTAAAATTTCTTCCTATTCAAAACTAATTTCTTCCAACTCTATATATTAATATCCATCAACACATACTTACATTATGATGAATAATACCAAAAAACTATTTTACATGTATTTGCATTAGATATCAACAAAAAACATACAACCTACACAAAAACGTATAATCTACACTTGTTCTAAGAATAAGACAGCATATAACCTACACACGAAAAACATTTAACCAACATACAAAATTCATCATCAATAAAATACACATGCACACGAAAACATTTAACCTACACACGAAAAACATATAACCTACACACGAAAATTTTATCTTACACAAATACAATTTATTCATACATTAATTTCTTTTTATTTAAAACCAATTTATTCAAACTCAACATATCAATATCCATCAACACGTAGTTACATTGTGATGAATAATACCAAAAACTATCTTACACATGTTTGCATTAAATGTCAGTGAAAATGTGACAATCGTCAATTTCAGGTTAACTCCGTTAACTCAACTCCGTCAATTTAAACTTAAAGATCACTGAATCTATAACGCACACCTCATTACATTTAAACTAGGGTTTAAATGACGCTTAACACTTACTACATGTGTAGTCTTTCGGGAATTGCACCGAAACGCAAACGAGTTGACGCAAACAATTGGTGAATAAACGAAAAACGTCAAAACAATAATTATGTGTTAGACTTATGTGTTATGTGATAACATTCTTATAAACATTAACTTAATGTGCTAGAACTAGTTAATTAAGCTAGAAAAGTAACATTTGAAAGTTAAGGGACCAAAGTGTATTATATTATTATTATTAATAATAATCACCAAACCCTAACCTCTACCCCATTCCCAAAACCCGATCGGCAGCCCCCCTTGCCCCCCTCATTGCGATCAGCCCTCATACACACACATACAATCAAGATTGTTCAAGTTTGATTGAAGATTAAGATGCTAGGAAGAACGCTAGAGAGAGTTTTCTGTGACGCGCATCAATTGGTGATTTATTTTGGGAATTCTTCGCAAACAGTGAGTTTCACTTACCCCTTTAAACTGTTTTAAACGCTTTTCACTTGGGGGAGATAACATACTCCGAAAACGCTTTTAAGATTTTGTTAGTAAATTATATATCACTTGTAAAGGCTAAGTGGCAAACGAAACAATTGAAGTCCTACACATCGAACCGGTTAATATTTGGATAATAGCGAGTCACTGTTGAGTAGTATTACTGGGTTTGACAAACCCCACCCAACGCTAAACTCGACTGGAGGTCTAGCGGGTGTAATTTTGGCTAACACATACCATGGTCTGGATGACCTGGTGGCAAGGCACTTGATAAAAAGTCAGCTTCGGTGTCGAACACTTAGTAATACTTGTTGTATAGGCTAGCTACCTATCGATATATAATTGATTTAACACTATCTGGTAACGCAAAACGCTAAACGCTTTATTTTATATAAACTTGTGAACTCACCAACCTTGTGTTGACACTTTTAGTATGTTATTCTCAGGTAGCTGAGGCAGGCGCGCGGTATAGGATCATGCATGGTTTTTGAACATTCTGATATGCAAACATGATTTTAACTATTATTACTTGGGTTTTTAAGTCGTCCTGCGTGACGCAACTTTTGTCTTTTGGTTTTTACGCTTCCGCACTTATTTTCATTTAAACGTTTTTATGGTTTGATTATAACTAATGATTCCGATCCTGTTAGTTCACACCCTCTGACGGTAAAACTCCGTTAGTGGATTTTGAGTGTATGACAGAAAAATATACAACCTACACAAAAACATATAACTTACACTTGTTCTAAGAATAAAAAAACATAACCTACATACGAAAAACATATAACCTACGCATGTGTAGGATATGTGTATCTTTGTGTATTGTATATAATTGTTGATGTCGAATTCCATATGTAAGTTGTATGCTTTTTGTATGTTGTACGTTTGTATCGCTCAAAACAAGTGTAGGTTATATAACTTTGTGTAGGTTGTATATTTATTGTTTACATTTAATTGACACATTTGTATGATATTTTTTATTATTATTTATAACAATAATTTTTATAGGCATACCAATTGAAAAAATATATATATTATGTTTTGATATTTAGTGCTAAAAAACATACTAATAAATTGAGTGGAAATTGTTTTTTTAATATAAAGAATAGTATTATATGAATAAATTGTATTTATGTTGAATAAAATGAAGAATGTGTAAATAAAAAATAAAACTAAAGAAGTGTTTTTATCTTTTTAATTATTATAGTTAAATTAGTTAGATATATTAATTAGAGAGAGATTCATTATGATTATATTAGTTATATTAATTGGAGAGAGAGAGTGCATTTATTGCTACATTTATTTTTTTTTTATATATTTTTTTAAATATTTAAAATCAAAAATAAAACTAGTGACTCATATTCATTTCTCTCATTTCTTGCAATAATTTGATTTCTTTCTTGAACTTAAACCTATATATATATATATATATATGTGTGTGTGTGTGTGTGTGTGATAGAATACAATAATTCTTAGTGTATCTTAACGTACAAAATACCTATATTCACGGAATTGATCCATGAAATCACATCACACAGATCTCGAAATCTCAGTACATAGGATTGAATACACACTTGTCGGGGTGAACTATCGAAAAAGACCCCCCAAATCGGCTTTGAAGGAAGGAACCTCAACCAATTAATCATCGATTCAACGAAAAAAACATATTTGGATCGTTAATCGATCGATTTTTTTACTTTTCTTTACGAAACCCGTTTTGAACGTACATTACAAGAAAAGTTGGCTTCAAAGGCGACGACCCCTTTAAGGGCGACAAGCCCCCCTTCCGCGTTGCACATGGCTAGAATAAACCCTAGCCGTTGATATGGATATTGATATGACGGCTAGGGTTTTATCGTACAAGAACCCATTAGGGGCGACCCGTCGCCTCTAATACCCTCCATTATTGCCAGGCTTGTTTTCCCTCCTCTCTTCACCCTTTTCATCATTTCCCACCATTAATTCCCTCCAACTCCTCTCCGGCCATCACCATTTTCTGGCGTTTTCCGGCCAACACCCCACCACCGAGCCGTGACCACCATCTCCTCAGCACCGCCGGTTCGTCACCACCACCGATCCTCGTCACCACTATCGATCTGTCACTACCGCCGATCCCCGTCCTACGCGAGTCCATCACCACCACCGATCCGTCTCCACCACCGGGCCACACCACCTCCGAACCGTCACCATCTCCTCACCTTCACCGTGAGTCACCACCATCGAGCCTAGCTGGTAGAGTTTACATCCTTGCCTGAGTTCACATCCTTGCCGGAGTTCACATCACCACCACTAGAAATAGGTATGTACATTTTTATTTTCATATCTGTTTTTTTAATTTCTTACAATATTTGTCATGCCAAGTAGATCTAGATTAACCTTCGTTTAATTCGGAAACTTGAAGATTGCCTATCCATTTACTTATGATTATTTGTAAATATATTTATCATCAATATATACAAAAGTTTTAAATTTGGTTGATGTAAAGAACAAAATGAAAGTGAGCAGATTTGTATGTGAATTGCTAACGGATTTGTGTATGATTGCTCGATGTGAAAGGATTTGTGTGTGGATTGCTTAACGGATTTGTGTTTAAAATGGTTGGTTCGGTTCAATTTAAACTGATTGGTTTGGTTTAAAGTGATTTGTATTTAATTGTTCGGTTTAAACTAACTTTGTTGCTTGATAAGGTCTATGTTGTGTTGTCTAATAATTGACCTCGAGCCACTGTGTGTATATAAAATAACAATAGTTTAATCACCCTTGTGTGTATATATAATCTTCATTTTTTTAAAACATGTCGTCACGTACAAAGCTTATGTATAGATTCGGCTAACACTAAAGAAATAACTTGCTTCGCACTCGTATATAATATGTTATAAAACCAGACTTGGCTGGTTAAATGAGTTTTTAAGAAAAGACTCCAATGAACACTTTTCACTTTTATTTCTATGTTGCTTCAATATACAACACCCATCACCAAATGTTACACGTATGCTGTGTTGACTAGGTGTTGAAAAACTTATTTTTGCGTAAATTAAATTAACTAATGTAACAACCTAGTTGTTTGTCTAGTATGATCATAGTATCTAGCATCAAACACTAAAACATCCAATAAAACGTATTGTTAAATAGAGACCTCAACTTAACATTAACTACTTTGTAGTCAAAAGTAGAATTGTGCAGACGAAACAAACACTTCTTCGTCATGTCGAAACAAACATTTCTTCGTCATGTCAAATAACATTTACGTTACGTATCTCAAAGTTTGTGAATAAATATTTGGTGTAAAGAATGTATTTCTTCCTTTCTTTGTCAAGTTTTATTTAAACATGTTTATCTTGGAATCTAGTATTTGGTTCAATTGATAATTTGTACATATTTGTTTGTTAAGTAACTTGTTTATTTTGGAATCATTAAAGTGATTTGTATTTATCTTGTTTAATTGCTCGGTTTATCTTAGGGAATAGTTTTATTATTGATGTTGTAGTTGTTTGTGATGGCGGACGTCATGCCACGAGGTCATGGGGGAGATGATGCCGAGGATCCGCCACCTCCCGGAGGTTTTGGGCGAGGTTGTCATGAGGAGGACGTTAAGTCTAATATAGTTTATTTATTTATTATAATTATATATTGTGACTAATAATTTTTGTAGTTGTTCCGGCTCGAAGAGTAAGGGGTACTATAAAACATTTACAGACATTTGCGAAAAACGCCAGGAAGCCTTTTAAGGCTTACTTTTGATAGATTTGCTACATTTGCTCCCATTGGTGATGTTGGAGATATGTTTATTCGGGAGGTGAGGAGTTACACGTGGAGAAACATCGCGTTTGATAAAGACTCCTGGGCATTTGTTACAGATTCTTGAGCGTTTTTTTATATTTTGGCTTTTGAGCGTTTTTGTTATTTGCCTTTGAGCATTTTGTTTTTGCCTTTAAGCGTTTTGTTTTCCCTTGAGTGTGATTCGCGTACGTTTTTGTACGCTAAGGATTATTGTACGGTAACCTAACTTTCTCTATATATATATAGAGTTTGGATCAAATACAAATGATATTAATGCGCTAATTGTGAGAATCAAGTAGAGTAATTATATATACAAGTAGAATAATTATGTAATTATATCATTGCATAGTTATATAATTACTCTCTACTTATATATATAATTACTCTACTTGATTCTCACAATTAACACGTTAATTTTATTTGTACATTAACTTTCCCCTATATATATAAATATATGAAATATTGGTATAGTGTTGTATTTGGGCTGGGAAACTCTATCTTGACATAGATCGAGTTATCTGAGTAGAGAGACAACATTGTCTTAACATTATGTTTAAGAGAGATTACCTTATCTTGATATAGTGTAGTTCACTATCTTGATATAGTGAACATTTGAGGAATTGAAAAGGCACACATCTTAATATAGTGTGTTGAAGAAGGTGATCACTTCTTTTAAAGAGTGAAACGGTGTGTCGGAAATCCCTCCCATTTTGGGAGACGTCTAGTAAAACAAACTCTCGATCAATGATCGGGAGTGGACTAGAGTGGATTAATTAACATTCACTTGAACCTCTACAAATCGGTTGTGTCACCTCTATCCTTTAAATTCTTTGTTATTGCATTTACTATCATTGTTGTGAAAACATTTAAATAAAGTCATTAGCGTCTTAAAACGAGTTTAAGATTAAGAAAACCTATTCACCCCTCTAGTTTTTTCTGTCTTACAATGGTCATGAAAGTTTCCAATTTTGAGTTGTGACTTGTTTGTTGAGTTGAATGTATCGACGCGTTTT
>NW_027503114.1:0-47197 GCF_021521415.1 Bidens hawaiensis | reverse complement strand
CTCGGAAAAGGGATCAGTTAATATGTCAGTTTTATTGAAAATATTGAATATTTAAGAGTTTTATATTAATTATAATACAAATTCATTGATTAAATAAATTAATATAACAACTTAATTACTTTTAAAAAAATAAAAGATGCTAAAAGAGGCTGTCGGGACTCGAACCTGCTCAGCAAGGCCGGCACCTACTTAACACACACACCCAGCCAACTGGGTTGGGTGTGTCAGTTGGTAAGCTCACAGAAATAAAGCATTATAAACAGATGCTAAATATGTCCATTGAACTATAAACCCTAGAATTCTAAATTGATCAATTCGTTTGTTGTTTGAATAATTAGTGTTAAGAGTTATCGATTAACGGTTAAAGACGATCATGTTAATACAATCAATTACCTGATTTGACAATCAAATGATGGTTACTTAAATAGGAGTAGTGTCGGCCAGAAGTGGATCAAGAACACGATAAAGAAAGTTGTTATAATCGAATTAAATATGGGATTAAAATGGCCTTTATGGTATATTACCCAACTACTTCCGATTCTATATTATGACACACAATCGTACGCATTATGATTTCCACGCGAGGACTATGATAATTATGTTCCGGACCATAATTATTTAGATCGCCGGATGGTCCATATTATTCGTCCCATCGTGTGGATTTACAAAAACGTTTGAAAATATAATTTCAATAGAAATATTTTAGAAAAAAGAGTTATAAGAGAGACATATTTTAAATAAAAATTATAGTTTGGTTTTTTAAAATGGAGAATTTTATAAAACAACCATTCGAAAATTTTTAAACTCTACTCGAGAGACATAACGATATGAAATCTTAACTTAGTACTTCAATAATTCAAAAAAACGTGAAACCCAAATTTATTAATGTAAGGCCCCGATCGCGGAATTTAAACTTCAACCATATATATTACATAACTTTTAAATTCTTGTCTTAACATCTTCAAAATTTGTCTTTCAAAATAAAACATAGTTAAATATAACAACATAACATTCTTCTCAAGATGCCAGTATCTTCAGTCCAATGCCATGTGTCGTTATTCAAGTGAGCTGCCCCAACCTATTCAACTACATGCATACTAAAAGTCAACAACGCTAAGTGATTTGTAGTTAATCAGGTAACATACAGTACATTCACATATTTACATATATACGTATCCGAAGATACATATTTCATACTCGGCTTGTTACCTTTCTTTCATACGTCATACATACATACATACATACATACATACATACATACATATATACAAGCATACATACATACATACATGCATGCATACTTTCATTCTATCATACTTTCATACCTTCATAATCTCGTACTTTCATGCTACATGCATAAATATCTTTACCATCTCAGATATTAGTAGGGTCTGGTCCTTTCTATCTCATATATTATTAGGTCTGGTCCATTCTGTCTCAGATATTATTAGGGTCTGGTCCCTTCTCTCTCAGATATTATTAGGGTACGGTCCCTTTTATCTCAGATATTATTTGGGTATAGTCCCTTCTTCGCATACAACCATACATACCTTTCTTTACATATACATTTTACAATATACTTTCATACATACACTTAACCTAAATACATATATCAATAAAGCAATCACATATCATACACTTACCACATAAGGTAAGTGTATCAACTGATCACATCGAGTATGAACAACGCCCGAAAACATAGCAAGAAAATGGGGCTAGAAACTAGCCTGGATGCGGTTATGTTCGGAGTTAATGGTAATCCCTTTCTTTAGTTGTGCACGGCTGAATGTTAAACAAGTATAGTATCAATCAACTACTCTTAGTTATACAATCCAATCGATTCATCATTCTAATAGAATGACAATTCCAAACGAATTGGCAGATTCTAATCGAATTTCTTGATATAATCGAATGAACCCTTGTATTCGAATGGACCCTTTCTAATCGAATGAACCTTCTAATCAAATGGATCCTCTCTAATCGAATGAACCTTTTAATCGAATGGTTCCTTTTCTATTCGAATGACCCTATTAATCGAATGGTTCCTTTCTAATCGAATGGCTGATCGAATCGAATGAAACTTCTAATCAAATGGACATTCGATTCAATCACTTTTCCCTCCTGATTTGATTCAATTACTTTCTTCATTAGATTCGATTACACTATCCATTATAATCGAATACATTTCTATTCGTTTTCATTTTTCATTCGATCACTTTTCTATTCAAATGATTTTCTATTCAATTAGATAACTTTGCTTAATAAAGTTTCTTAAGAACCTGATTCATATGTTTCCATTCCCATCATCTTCTTTTCGAATACCTTTCCATTCGAATACCTTTTCATTCGATTACTTTCCATTCGAACACTACTGTAGCATACTAACACTATTATTATTATTATTATTATTATTATTATTATTATTATTATTATTATTATTATTATTATTATTACTACTACTTCATATTGTGTCATCCGTTACAATATTTTACCATTACCTCATCTTTTAACAATTTCCATTTCTATCCTTGACCAAAATCTAGCTCATTTAGAAATAAAGTTTAAACCTTTATTGATTTCAAAATTATTTTGGCTAGATCTATACTAACATGTTTAATAAGTCCTTGTTTTATCATCAAGTTTGTATTTTTATTGTGTAAAAATACCCGATTTGCCTTAATCTCAAATATTAGGGCAACCCATCCATAAAACACAATCTTTAAGCTTAAATGTACCTTTTGGGTTCACTTCGATCTATGGTTAGCTTCAATACGTGACCTTGGACTTGTTTCTTTTTTGTATAATCAAAGATCTAATACAACTATGCCTGATTTTGGGTTTTAGATCTGAGCCGTAAGGTTTGAGGGATTTTGTGTGTGTTTTTGAGTGTGTATGGAGGCTAGAAGATGGAAATGAGGGTTTAGGGGTTTTAGGGAGGTTTAAGGGAGTTTATACACGCCTATGCCCATGGACCTAAGGCCCATCACCATCCCTTATTCCATCTTTTATTGCCCAAGCCCACACTTCATTATTTATTAAACTTAACTACATAAAAACACTATAAGTAAATGAAATTTTGTTTTATATATTATTATCAAACGTAGGATGTTACAAGTCTTTCCTCCTTGAAGAGGTTTCGTCCCCGAAACCTAACTATTACTTAAACAAATCAAGGTAAAACTTGCTCATCTCTTCTTTAACTTCCCAAGTAGTGTCTGATCCCTTAAGATGCTTCCATATCCCCTTCACCAAAGAGATAACTTTATGACGGAGTTGCTTTTCCTTGCGGCCAACAATATCTATAGGCTGTTCAATATAGTTCAACTGTTTAACAACCTCAATGTGTACTAATGGCACGTGGGCAGTGTCATCAGTTAAGCATTTTCTTAAGTGAGAAACATGAAAGGTAGAGTGAATTCCTTCTTTCTCTTTAGGCAAATTTAATTTGTAAGCCACTTCACCCACACGATCTGCAATCTTAAATGGTCCAATGTACCTTGGACTCAATTTTCCTCTCTTCCTGAAATGCATAATTTCCTTCCTAGGCGAGACCTTGAGCATCACATTGTCACCAATGCTAAACTCAATTGGTCGCCGTCGCTTATCAGGATAGGATTTCTGGCGATCTTGACCAGCTTTCATCCTTGCTATGATCTGCTCAAACCTCGAGGAGGTTTCTTGCACAACTTCTAAACTCCCAATCCCCTTCTGACCAATCGCTCCCCAACATATAGGAGTTCTACAATGTCTACCATATAACATCTCAAACGGCTACATACCAATACTTGAATGGTACCTATTGTTATAAGAGAATTCTGCAAGATGCAAATGATAATCCCAACTTCCTCCAAAGTCTAACACACAATCACGTAGCATATCCTCAAGGGTTTGGATAGTCCTTTCAAACTGCCCATCTGTTTGAGGATGATACGTTGTACTATTGTTCAGTCTTGTTCCCATATCTTCATGGAATTTCTTCTAGAATCTGGAAGTAAATCGGGTATCTCTATCAGACACGATCAAAAACGACACTCCATGCTTATCCTCAACCTCTTTTATGAACACGTTTGCTAAAGTTTCTGACGAGATAGCCTATCGTATAGGCAGAAAGTGACCACTTTTAGTCAAACGGTCCATTATCACAAAATGGTATCTTAATGTTTAGTTGTACGTGGTAGTTTAGTTATGAAATGCATGGTGATGTATTCCCATTTCAATTAGTTATTTCCAAAGGTTGCATGTTCCCATAAGGTTTCTAGTGTATTGCTTTGGCTTGCAAACAAGCTAAGCACTTACTAACATAATTTGCTACATCATTCTTCATACCCGGCCACCAATAGTCTCTCTTTAGGTCTTGATACATCTTGGTGGATCCTGGATGGATCGAGTACCTTGACTTATGAGCTTCATCTAGGATTCGGCCTCTAAGATCTCCATGGCGCAGAATCCAAATGCGGTCAAACCTAGTCTTCACATCATGACTGTTTTCCACCAGTTCGTCTTGTTGTCCGAAGATTCTTTCCTTCTTCACTAGCCCTTCATTTATTAGCACCTCAGACTATACCTTGATTATCCCCTTAAATATATATGAGTTAATGATCAACTTATACGACTTCGCTGTTGCAATGACTTCTTCATTCTTACGGCTTAGTGCGTCAGCAACCACATTAGCCTTACCAGGATAGTATTTGATGTCACAGTCATAGTTCTTTATCAACTCTAACCATTTCCTCTGTCTCATATCCAGCTCCTTCTGCTCAAAGAAATACTTCAAACTCTTACGATCGGTGTAGATGGTATATTTAGTACCATATAAGTAATGATCCAAATATTGAGAGCATCTACAACTATTGCTAGCTCTAAGGCATGTGTCAGGGAGGTACTCTTATGAACTATCAATTGTCTAGATGCATAAGCTATCACTTTTCCTCGTTGCGTCAATACACAACCTAACCCATGATGCGAAGCATCGGTACAAACAACCAAATCCGCATCATCATCGGGTAGAGTAAGGATTGGAGCTCGTGTGAGTCTTTTTATCAACTCCTCAAAAGATTCTTCCTGAAACTTACCCCAATTGAACACTACAGACTTTAGGGTGATACCGGTCAACGGTGCGACTATATTGGAGAAGTCTTCTATGAATCTCCTATAATAGCCAGCCAACCCTAAGAAGCTTTGTATATCAGCCGAGTTTTGCGGAGTCTTCCAATTATTTATCGCCTCGATCTTAGCGGGGTCCACAGTAATTCCTTCAGGATTGACTACGGACCTCAAAACTACACTTCTCGCAACCAGAAAGCACACTTCGTAAACTTAGCATAAAACTTCTCTTTCTTCAGAGTCTCTAATACCTCTGTCAGATGCTCGATGTGATCAGACTCGCTCTTTGAATAAATCAATATATCGTCAATGAAAACGATAACTTACTTGTCTATCATCTGCTGACATACCATATTCATCATATCCATAAATGTTGCGAGAGCATTTGTTAGACCGAACGACATCACGAGGAACTCGTAGTATCCATACCGCGTCCGAAACGCCTTCTTAGGTATGTCTACCTCCTTCACTTTCAGATGATGATAGCCTGATATAAGGTCTAGTCGTGAGAACCAACTCGAACCTTGTAGTTGATCAAACAAATCATCAATCCTGGGCAATGGATATCTATTCTTCACTGTAATATTGTTCTACTCACGATAATCTATGCACATTCTCATATTTCCATCCTTCTTCTTAACAAACAACACTGTTGCGCCCCACGGGAAAACACTTGGTCGTATAAAACCTTTATCGAGGAGTTCTTACAGTTGGGACATCAGTTCTTTCATCTCAGATGGTGGTAGGTGGTAAGGTGCTTTCGCGACTGGTTGTGCTCCTTCTATTAGGTTTATATGGAATTCTATGTCACGCTCCGGTGGCTACCCCGGGAAGGTCCTTAGGGAACACTTCTGGATAGTCGCAAGCCTGTACTCGCCACCATGAGCTTTACCACACTTGTAACAGACATTTGTACCCTTACCCCACTTGCACTCACCACCGTGCATCTTACCACACGTCTTACATGACTTCTTCTCCCATACCCTCTATTGATTGCCCTTGGGTTTCCATAACTGGGTATCGCGCCGCTTAATAAGAGCAACCTATTTCTTCTCTCTCTTCTCTTCTAACACCACATCATCCACATCAAGGACATCGTAAACCATCTCTGCGTGTTTGACAGCAGACTCAAAGGTAGCATGTTTACTTTCCCTGACTAAGGTGTGGACATTCTGTGGAAGTCCTCTGATGTAGCACTTGTTCCTTTTCGCTTCGGTGTTTACCATATCAGGCACCAATCTGGACATCCGGTTGAACTCAGTAGTGTACTCGCGGTGTGTTATCTTTCCCGCCTTTAGATTTAGAAACTTTATCTCAGCCCTCTCAACCTCAGCATCAGCACAAAATCACTTCATAACCAACTTCTTTAGGTCAGCCCACCTCATGGATTTAATCTCTTCTCGGGTCTTTCTCTGCCCCACAGTTTCCCACCAAAACATAGCCCCATCACAAAAACTAAGTAGCATAACCCACCGCTTGATCGGGACGACATTTGCTAATTCGGATAACCCTGTCCATTCCGGTTATCCACTGGAGAGTAGCGATTGCATCTCCCAAACCGGTTAGCTTTGGCAGGTCGCAACCCTTGAACGACTTGTAGTTAACCCACCTCGGCCTCTCTTTCTGTCAAATTTCACTAACCTAACCTCACTCGAGTCACCTTTCTCACTATCATCATCCTTCTTACCGTTCTCCCCTGTCCTCTCAGCGGTCCTTGCATAGCTTTCAGCAGACTTACTAGGATGTAGATTCTTCACTACATCAACTACAGCTTGAGCAATGGCGGCTTGAACAGTAGGATCCAGTTGATACCATTGTTTCTTGGTCCTCGCAGAGTTTCACTCCTTTCCTCCCTTGTATTAGTAATTGTTTCTACAGAAGTTTCTCTGATAATACGTGGCCTACCCTGACGCCCAGTACGACCTCCTTGACCAACAACCTTTGTTGCTCAAGCCATTCGTATTCTATTAGGAAACACAAACGTCATCACTCAAGGAACTATTTAGTACAAGGATAGTAAGACTATCATGTAATAGAAGTGGCCAGCTGTGATTAGCTGATCACGTTACTTTCCGTGTCCTATACACCTCCCTTTATGAGTCTATTTGTGCTAGTTCTACTTTTAACAGTTAGACAATCAACCGGTTCATATAATCATATACTCATATCCCTAGCAATTAAGCCAACTTCCTTACACATACTTACATTAAACGAGAAATTAATAATTTACTCTACTTTACTTAACTTGCTTGAGTGACACATGGCTTTCTTGAACTGGCATATCCTTTCTTTTCTTACTTAAGTCTCATTCTCTATTCGAGTCTAAGCATGTAGAATGCTTATTTCTCTCGAACTTATGCTCTAATATCAACTTGAAGGCCCTGATACCGGTGCCCTACATTGGCGTTGGATTTACTCATTAACACGGTTCTAAATATCAGAGTGAATTAAAACGTTTGCAGAATTTAAACTTCAACCATATATGTTACATAAAATTTAAAATCTTATCTTAACATCTTCTGAATTTGTCTTTTAAAATAAAATATAGTTAAATATAACAACATAACATTCTTCTCAATGTGCCAGTATCTTTAGTTCAATGCCATGTGCGCTTATTCAAGCTAGTTGCCTCAACCTATTCACCTACGTGCATACTAAAAGTCAGATACGCTGAGTGAGTTCGATTTAATCAAGCAACATACAATACATTCACATACTTACATATATACGTATCCTCAGATACATATTTCATACGGATAGATCTAGATCCAAACAGCTCATACGACATCAAGAGGCTGCGGTGTCGGGTTCTAATATGTGGGGTCAACTGAGATAAATGAGTTCTTACATTCAGTTGGTCTTGGATCGTTAAAATGATTAGTGTAGAGAGTTTTTGGCTTAAGTGTTTGGTTTTGATGGTGTAGGCTATGGTGTAAAATGGACGGAGATGGAAAGGATTAGGGTTTGAGGGGTATTTATACCCCTTAAGCCCATGGACCTTGGCCCATCTTTCCTTTTTAGTCCATATTTAATTTCATTTAATTAGCCTACCATCCTTCATCTTTATTATTTTATTAATATTAATCTACTATCTCAATTTAATTCTTCCAACGCGAATAATATATTATTATTATTCTAGAAATTTCAGGATGTTACAAATTTGCGTCGTATCATGAGGACTAAAGGTAAAAGATTATAAGATAAGGGGTACATAGTATAAGATAAGGGGTACATAGTGACATTTTAACTGTCCCAACTATTTAACGAATTAACAATACAATAGAGTTTGTCGGCCCATGAGCGTTACATGGCATTTAACTGACCAAACTAAATAACGAATAAACGAGAGAGAAATATGAGTAGTTGGAGCATCCTGTGAACCACCACGTATGATGAACTCCAACAAAATAACATTCAAAATAAGATTAGGAATGGATAGTAGAAGTGCCCATGGATACCATGGACTTTTCACCCAATTAACCATTTAAATTACTAAACACGATAATCGGAATTTACCGAATTTAGCCATGAACCACTGTGAATTCGGTTTAAAATAAACCTAAGGTGTCGGTCGTATGACAGTGGTGTTCCGCTTTGGCATAAAGGAACTTGTCATGATACATAGCCTTAAGGTGAAGGAGTAAAAACAAAACTAAGGTATTCTTAGGGAATTTCCCAAAAATAAAAGCATTCTACTTGATTTAAAATATTTAAGAAAAATTTTCTTTGAAGGTTGATGCATAGCCTCGAAGTTGTGTGTGTGTGCATAACAATATAATAATAATAACAATAAATAATTAATTATCTAAAAAAGTTGTAAACAACTAATTTGAACACATAAGGCAAATAAATAAGCACGTATGGGACTCCTAAGCATGTTACGAAGGGACCACTAACTACCTATCTTAAACCTTCGGTTTTGATACCAATCTGTCACACCCCAACCTACGGCGGAAATTCCGGGGCGTGAGCTGATTTCTCACAGCTCCTTAGGTACTATCATGCAATAATAAAGGTGACAATATCTATTAAATTTAATTAAATATTCAAATAATCAAAAACAAAATAAAACTCATTAATCAAACAATAATTACAAATTTAAATCTTGATTATATCTCTTCTAACATAATTTTTCACTAAATCTTAACCAAATCTTGCAACTAGTTCAAACAATAACCTGCATATGCGTATAAAATAGAAAGGTTTGTGAACAACACATGTTGACTGAGTAACACACCATTTTAAGATAATAAAATAATAATATATAATAAATAAAGAAAAATGCAAATTATTCCTGTGAGATAAGCAATTTAACCAAATGAGCAAGTAAATATGTTGTCGGTAAGCTCGATGCCAGATGAACCGGACGATGTCTAACACGACGGGCGTATGATCTTACTTGTCTAAGAATACGTTGGACCTCTCTGAAATGTATTCAAGTAAAGCATATAAGCATATAACACGTTAGGCATAAACTGGTATACACACAAGGATTAAACAGTTGCGGTTTTGAATACTAGATAATAGATAAATACTGTAAATGCGAATATGTCCCAAAATGATTTAAAATAAGTAAAAGGGGAGTGATTACTCACCTTAGCAAATAAGAGAAAAAAAATTAGATAAGAAAGCGGTAAACCACACTCTTCGGGAATTACCGACGAGAAATCCTAAGTAATAATAATTGAAGAAAAATAAATATGAATTGAATAAAGAATCTAAAACTAAATAGAGATTCGGGATTTGATGATCGAGTGAAATCTTAGAAAAGCTATTTATTATTAATTTTTTTATTTTGGATCATTACTATAAATATCAAGTTTACAATAGTATATTTTTAATTAATAAAATAATTAAATAAATATTTATAAAATTTGATAGACTATATAAAGAGAGTTGCTTTAAATGAGTATTTTAAATCTAAAAATACGCGTTATGCAATTATGTATATTCTTATTATTAGTAAAGACTTCTTTTTAAATAAATATCGTAAATAATAAATAATAACAATATTTATATAAAATATGAACTTTTATAAAACTTGAACTATATTTTTAATACGTGATTTAACAATAAATTACAAATATCTATATTAATTTAAAATTCTTTTTAAATATTAAAACTTTTAATGGACTATTACACACACACACACACATACGACGTTTAACCAAGGCTCAGAAAAGGGATCGGTTAATATGTCGGGTTAATTGAAGATACTGATTATTTAAGAGTTTTATATTAATTATAATATAAATTAGTTGATTAAATAAATTAATATAACAACTTAATTACTTTTCAAAAAATAAAAGATGCAAAAAGAGGCCGCCGGGACTCGAACCCGCACAGCAAAGTCGGCACCAGCTTAACACACACACCCAACCAACTGGGTTGGGTGTGTCAGTTGGTAAACTCAAAGAAAATAAAACATTATAAACAGATATTGAAATATGTCCATTGAACAATAAACCCTAGAATTCCAAATTGATCAATTCGTTTGTTGTTTGATTAATTAGTGTTAGGGTTATCGATTAACGGTTAAAGATGACCATGTTAATACAATCAATTACCTGATTTGACGATCAAACGATGGTTAATTAGATAGGAGTAGTGTTGGCCAGAAGTGGATCAAGAACACGATAAAGCAGGTTGATAAAATCGAATTAAGTATGGGGGTTTGATTTGCGTTGGTTCAAGGAACGTGCAGATGAAGGCAATTGAATTATAATGGACTTTATGGTTATTACCCAAAATCGTATAAGGACAGTTAAAGCTATAATCAAATCGTTCAATATACGATCTTGTTTTCCTAAATTGTGATGTTGGTATGCCGTAAAAGGTAAGAAGAGTCAAATGCACCATAATCGGGTCTACGGATACTATATGGGTCGGATTGACAGGTTTGGTCTTGGGTAAACGGGTCAGGTGATTAATAGTAAAATTGCATATTGGACCTTAGAGAATAGAGATGGAAACACTAAAGGGTTAAAGTATAGTTTAGGGTAAAATTTGAATATAATCCAAAGTTATTTTGTATATATTAATTAAATATAATAAACAAATATTAATAAAATAATATTAGCTCGAATCACGCGATATTTCTTGGTAAAAATTTCCAAATATAAAAACGGGTCGGTTATGATTAATAAATATTAATTAAAAAAACACAAGTTGTTACATTCTCTTGTAAACTTATTTGCTCTAAACACCGCCATGGCTATTTGCCATGAAATATCCATTTCATCCACATCATCATGATGGATTTGAACCAATTCAGCAACTACCACTGGATGAACCAAGTCTCCAGCAAGAAAAGCATTGTAGCAGTTCATGAAACCTGTCATTAAGGCAATGTTTCTTGAGTCTCCTTTGGAATAACCGGAACTTGAGTGGGAGATTGAGTAGATGATCCAATAGTCGATTGAAGCTTAGTTGATGGAGCGGGTTGATGAAAGAACACATGAGTAGGCTGAGGTGATGGCTGAGCAAATTGACCTTGTGAAGATCTAAACATTGAGAAGCTGTTATGAGCTTGCGGTGGCTGAGCATACTGACCTTGAGATGAATTAAACAGAAAAACTGTCTTATGATACAAGGGCATTATTAGAAGAAATTTTGTAGCCAGCCGCATTGTATGAGTAAGCATCATTAATGGCATGTTGCTTATCATCCATGTCACAGGACTTAATGATTGCCATTACCTCTGACACAGTTATTCTAGCAAGGTCCTTAGTCTTTTTTATCACTGCAACATTCATGTCCCAGCTTTGAGGCAGAGAGTTGACCAGAGTGTTATTTTTCTCAATAAGAGTCAGATTAATATTTGCAGTTCGCATCTCAGTGACCAAAGTAACAAATCTTTGAAGTTGTGTCACCAAAGACTCTCCCAAAACATGAAACATGTTAAACTTTTGTCGCAACAGATCCTACCGACTCCTTATCGTATCCTCATTTCCCTCATGCACCTTAATAAGGGCTTCCCATAACCCTTTTGCAGACTGTAGCTCTTTGAATCCTTGAGCTATATCAGGTGAAAGTGCTATTGTTATAGTGGCAAGAGCCTTCCCATCCTCAATCTTTTCAAAGTCCTCGTCATAGTACATTTCAGCGGGCTTTACAGCTAGTTCACCATTTTCTCTCGCATAAGTGATAGGTTGGGTACCCCTGACAATGCTTCTCCAAATCTTTGCATTATTCATCTTCACGTACTTTTCGAACCTGAACTTCCACCCAACAAACCCCACATGAGACAGTAGACGGGGTACACGAGTAGCAGTTCCCATAATGGAATCCAATTCTTGATGTAATGCAGCATTTGAAGATGTGTTACTTAATTAGTCTATATCAATCAAGAGTTCAAATAAGAGTCCAATCAAAATAAGAGTCCAAAATAAAAGTCCAATCAACATTGGCTCAATATATCAAGGCCCAAAACAAAACTGGAAAGCCCGAGAACAATGGTAGCCAAGAACTTCAGTAGCCAAGAACCCAAAAACATAGAATACACTAGCCGAGAACACATAAATGATCCAGAGAACCCTTGAGTTGCACCGAAATCAGCAAAATGATCCTGAGAACCTTGAATCGTTGCCGAGAACAGATAAACTTTGACCTAGAACATAAATTGGTGCCCGAGAACTATTAATTGTTACGAAGAACCTGGTTTGACACCCGAGAACGGTGTTTGTCGAGAACCAATGTTTATCAGGTTAATTTTGGTAAACAAATCAAATCCCGAAAATTCAGGGATTTGAATTAAATTTAGAGATCAAAGCAGTTATCTCCCAAAAGTATCTTAACAAAACCCCGATGAACACGGAGAACATACGAACACCAGAGATCTTGATTCCCAAAAAATTACCCTATGAATATCAAACAAAAACACTATCTTGAATTCTTGATATCACCAAAACTGAGCCTAGAATTGGTATATAGACTCTGATACCAATTGTAAGTCCCAAAATAGGATCTTTCAATGTGATATTAACAAAACTCGTTGTTAGGCGGAAACTAACAACGAAGTGATTCAATATAAATAATGAACAAACACAAACCAGCACACGATGGACTTCAAAACACACATTATATTAACGTCGGGTGCATAAGCCCTTACCGAGGATTAAAAAATGATAAGAATACAAAACAATGTAACCCTACTCACCACACCAACCTGGGAATGATCGACCTCTAGTTGATGGCCTAATACAAAGTATATATAGCCTAGAACATACTACGACCCAAGCAATACATAAGCCCACCAAAAACAAGTGTTTTCGGTGTCACATACTCGCAAAACCCAAGCCTAAAGATCAAGTATAAACCAAATAATAAGCCTAGCCCAACAATGTGGCTAACTTGCTACTTGTTAATTTGTTTATTTGAACGCATTCGGAGAGATCCATCACAATCACATTATAGTATGATCATACGACCGTCGTAATAGCCAAAGCCCACTTCGCATGGCGATTGATTTACCGACACTCATTTATTTGCTCATTTGGGTCGATTGCATATCTCATAAGGACAGTTTGCTTATTTTTCTCATATTATATTGTCTTGAACTAACTGGTGTTTCACTCACTCAACCTAGTGTTGATAAAATATATATGCAGGTTTTGGATTGAATTGATTGAAAGCTGTGGAAGTGATTTAAATACTACTTTAAGTTAGAAGAATATTATCTAGACACAATATATCAAGACTTAAATTTTGAACTTATTTGTTTTGTTTTAATGATTTGTACTTTGTCATTTGAAATTGTCTAGATTATTCGAATATTTAATTTAATTTAATAGATATTGCCATTTTCAAATTATTGTATGATAGTACATTGAGAGTTGTGAACAATCAATTTGCGCCCCGACATTTCCAGCTTAGGTTGAGGTGTGACAATTACCTCCCTATATATACTTTCAGTTTAGTTTGGCACAAGAATTTTCACACCACTTTCTGCAATTTCGTATTTTTTCTAAGATTGATTTCTTCTGTTGTATTTAATTTATTCTTTCATGTTATATCTTTTGTTCATACATTATAATTATTATCATAATGAGTTTTTAGTTATGCTGCTTTTCTCCATTTGACAATTTGTACCTTAGCCATTAGGTTTTAACTCAATCAAATGGTAATCTAATATGATCTTTCAATGTGATATTAACAAAACTCGTTGTTAGGCGGAAACTAACAACGAAGTGATTCAATATAAATAATGAACAAACACAAACCAGCACACGATGGACTTCAAAACACACATTATATTAACGTCGGGTGCATAAGCCCTTACCGAGGATTAAAAGATGATAAGAATACAAAACAATGTAACCCTACTCACCACACCAACCTGGGAATGATCGACCTCTAGTTGATGGCCTAATACAAAGTATATATAGCCTAGAACATACTACGTCCCAAGCAATACATAAGCCCACCAAAAACAAGTGTTTTCGGTGTCACATACTCGCAAAACCCAAGCCTAAAGATCAAGTATAAACCAAATAATAAGCCTAGCCCAACAATGTGGCTAACTTGCTACTTGTTAATTTGTTTATTTGAACGCATTCGGAGAGATCCATCACAATCACATTATAGTATGATCATACGACCGTCGTAATAGCCAAAGCCCACTTCGCATGGCGATTGATTTACCGACACTCATTTATTTGCTCATTTGGGTCGATTGCATATCTCATAAGGACAGTTTGCTTATTTTTCTCATATTATATTGTCTTGAACTAACTGGTGTTTCACTCACTCAACCTAGTGTTGATAAAATATATATGCAGGTTTTGGATTGAATTGATTGAAAGCTGTGGAAGTGATTTAAATACTACTTTAAGTTAGAAGAATATTATCTAGACACAATATATCAAGACTTAAATTTTGAACTTATTTGTTTTGTTTTAATGATTTGTACTTTGTCATTTGAAATTGTCTAGATTATTCGAATATTTAATTTAATTTAATAGATATTGCCATTTTCAAATTATTGTATGATAGTACATTGAGAGTTGTGAACAATCAATTTGCGCCCCGACATTTCCAACTTAGGTTGAGGTGTGACAATTACCTCCCTATATATACTTTCAGTTTAGTTTGGCACAAGAATTTTCACACCACTTTCTGCAATTTCGTATTTTTTCTAAGATTGATTTATTCTGTTGTTTTTAATTTATTCTTTCATGTTATATCTTTTGTTCATACATTATAATTATTATCATAATGAGTTTTTAGTTATGCTGCTTTTCTCCATTTGACAATTTGTACCTTAGCCATTAGGTTTTAACTCAATCAAATGGTAATCTAATATGATCCGTGTCAAAATGAAATAATTAAAAGAGTAGGGGTTTTTCAATTCGATCAAACAGTATAGGTAGATCTGTATATATGAACTTGAATTGATCTAGTTATCTTATTTGGTATTTCAAAAGTTATAATTTTTCCTTTAAAAATTCATACTTTATATTAATTTTAATAAAGAATTGCAACTGAAGTGAAGTCAATTACCAGTTTGAAAACTGTCATTATAAGTCAATTTGTGAAAGTGTATATGAATGTAGTATAATCAGCCTTTGTATTATATACTTTCTTTACATCCATATTTTAATATAATCGTGTTTCCTCTTTAGAAACAATGATTATTTTTCCAGAATTTCATCTTCAAGCAATCAGCATTTATCATCAACTCGTGCAACCCTACAAAAGCAGTGTTCACAAGTGTAAATTTTCATTTACTATTTTACTTTTACATGAAATGTGAAGTTGAGCTATTACTTTTGGTTTGTAGAGGTTCTCCTCTATTTTGGGTGGAATTTGGTGTTGCATTTCAACATTTTTATATGGACGAGTGTAAATAATATGTTTATTTTATGCTCAATAGGATAATAATACAATTCTATAATTATATATATATATATATTGGTTGAGTGAGAAAACAATTGGTTAAACGAGTTCAAGTTAGAGGTCGATTGCCCCATCTCCCATTTCCTTTGTCCAATATGATTTCCTTAACAAGATTGAATTCATTGCATTATCTAAATTAAGAAGGTTAAGCATAATTAGTATTTGACAAATTTGTTTTGATTAAAATAATCTCAAAAGATAATCACAATATATTTTTAAAATTATTACAGGTCAACTCATTTATCATTCTTTGCACTATCAAGTGTGTACCTCTAAGATGATACTACTTATCTTTCAGGTATATAGCATAGGGACTGAAAGACAAGTAGCATAGAGATGAAAACGTGTTATGTATAATGGAATAATCAAAAGACACTCAAAAAGCCATTGTATTCTTCGTGTATGGATATTTAAAATTATCCAGTCATCAATACAGAATTTTCAAATTCTTCAAATATATAAATACATATGTGTTACCTGATGATTTTTCTAATTTTCACTTGTGTGGTTGTGACATTCATCAAAATCGGGTCCCGTTTGTACTCGTTTGTATTCGTTTATGATCTGTTTATCATGTAAACCGACCCGTTTTGTAAATCGACACTTATGATATAATAAAAATGATGGTTTTTATGTTACAATATTGTTTTACACTTGTTGGGTCTTGAAAACATCCTTTCCGGGCCTTAAAACACGTTAAAATCACTTAAAACGAACTTCGGGGGCCAAAATGTCATTTTTGAAACTTTGGAAAATATCACCAGCTTCACCCCGCCACGCCGCGCGACGAGAGAGTCTTTTCTAATCGCGTAGCGCGAGATGCAGCAGACCAGAATGTCTCTTATGTTTGTTTGTTGGTTCTTTTATCCATTAAATCCCGAGTTTTACCCAATAAATCACTTTTTAACCAAATTAAGCTCTTCCTATAAATACCCAACCATTTTCCACATTAATCCCTGCTCATAAACTCTTTTCTTACTCAAATTCAAGTATCATTCAAGGTTATTTTCAAGTTTATGTAAAGTTTGACTTCCAAAGTCAAACTATGCTAGTTCTTCATTTTTATTAGTATATCTTAGTCTAAATTAATACTTGAAGCATATGGCAAAACATATATATAATATACACCCCTTGATACCTTTGGTAGTTACTTATTCGGCCACAGTTGGTTAAGTTTCAGGCCTCGTAAGGCAAGGCTACATGGAAGACTTCGTGTTCTTGATATATATATATATATATATATATATATATATATATATATATATACATATATAACCTATATAACTTGTTTATGCATACTAAACATGTTTAACTTCTGTTCATTTTAGTTTGTAGATCATTTTTATAAGTTCCATGGTTATGGGTTTGAAAGGTCTAGCCTCGGTTTAACTGTAAATAGCTCCAAACCGTAAACCGAAATTTGTTTACTAGTTTTGTTAAATAATTGTTTAAACATGTTTTATGTTAGATTTAAGTTTCTAAAATCATTTTTATAAGTTCTATGGTTATGGGTTTGTAGATTCTAACCTCTGTCTTAACCTAAAATTAGATCCGAACCGAAAACCGAACATTCGTTTAAAGATTTTATTGTTAACTTTTTGGTTGTAAAACTTAAGTTTCATCATTTATAATTTATTATACAAGTTCTTGGATATTTGGGCATGTGGAAACCATCTATGAACTTATTGTGGGATGGAAACCGAACCAAACCGATTTTCTCTCGCTTAAGACACAAAAGTGTGTTTTTAGCTATCAAGACTTGTATATTTATTTAAAAATACTTTACAAACTGATTTTAAATATTTTATTAAAGTACTTGGAATGTTGAATCCAACTTGATCTTATAACAAAGTTTGGACTGACAAAACCGAACACTCGCTTAACGTGCGTTGTTAGTTCTAAAACAATATAACTACATACTTGGTTAAGTGTAAATATATTTTTATGAATTATCTCATAACATTTATTATTTTGGAAAGTTGACTTTGGGTTTGACCAATTATCATGACCCGAACCAACAACCCGAACACTCGTTAAAAAACCCGTTTTAGTATCTATATTCCAAAGGGACTTGCATTCTTGTATTTTTACCCACCTTATTACTTAACATAGGTTGAGTAAATATTAAGGTTAGATACTTTAACTCGGTTTCGAGCAAACTTACATTTTTAAGGGTTATTATTACAAGTTCTTAAATAGTTACTTTTTAAACCTTAAACTTTAATTGTTTACATTTCTTATTTTATTATTTTTAAAGTTTCCCAAAACAACCTTTCTAATTCATTGCTTTTACTTTTATTTAGGCTTTGCTCGTTGTTGTTTCTTTAAAATTAATTATACTGCAAAATTTTATCTCTGGTTCATTTGTAAATCCATTTTCAAAATGTGTAAATGAAATTATACTTGATTTATACAAAATCTTGAATGCCAAATCAATTATTTGACTTTTACACACACATTGAATACATTAATTGGAATTTTAACGTAATTGATATTCACACTATTGTAAAATACTAAATGCAATGGAGCTTGTAACGCTTGGTGAACAAAAGTAAGCTCAAAAGGTATAGAATTCATATGTGGACTAAATTATAATTTGTATATCGGAACACAAAAACAAGGGAAAATTCTCAATACGATCTTTTATAGAGAGAGAAAATGTATTTTACCCCAAAAATCTCCAAGATTCTAAAAATAAACCACAAAATATGGACTTAGGCTAAATATTGGGATAAGATCCGACGAGATTTCTAGACAAGCTATAATTTGACACGTGTAAGAATTCCTGACAAGCCGATCAAATTTTTGAAATCTTGAGAGAGCCGTCCATATTTTCTCACTAAATAATTATCTCAAAAGCAGTTTTCCCAAATGGTTTTTTAATGTTTCCTAACTTATCCGCCAAAATTTTAAAAACCTTGAAAATTGTTCTGTTTATATTCTGTCTTCCAAGACACATTTGAGACGAATTTGTACCAAGTAGACGAGATTATGGTTTTGTTCTTATGAGTTGAAATCTCGTCCACATCAACAAGATTTAATTTTAAAACGTCCACACCGACAAGATTTAAGTTTAAACCGTCCACACCGACAAGATTTAAGTTTAATTCGTCCACGCCGACATTAATTTGCCTTATTTTTCATGTTTTAATATATCATCCTTCATCTTCTTCTTCCATTGTTACTGTGGTATTGATTGTTCCATTAGGGTTATACTCATTCCCAAACATTGAGATTATGTTGTCATCGTAATAGGAACCAATAAACATGGGACCCATATCCATAACATCTACATGATCTCCCCTCTTAAACTTCATGATTTGGATTTAAGAACAAAGGATAATGAAGATGAAAGATCAAAGAAAAGGGTTTTGGAACAAGGGATAGTGAAGAATAATAAGATTCAACATATAGCATATAATTTGTCAGGAATTCTTACACATGTCAAATTATAATTGGTCTAGAAATCTCGTCGGATCTTATCCTAATATGTCGGCTCAATGTATATTTTGTGATTTGTTTTGAGAATGTCGAAGATTTATGGGGTAAAATGCATTTTCTCTCACTATGAAAGGGTAATACTGGGAATTTTCCCTTGAGCTTTACAAATACACTTTATTTTAGAATTGTTTTGATTTCACTTTATTTTAGAATTGTTTTGATTTCATTTTTTTAATTATTCCATTAGGTGTCGATGACCATAACTAAATACGCTCAATTCAGATTTTGGTTACCTGTTATGTACAGATTGGTTCTAATACAAAATAGAGCATAATAAATTTAATTAGATACGCTTAAGTCAACATGCTCAGAAAGTATATTGATACGCTAAAATTGAAGGTGCGGCAAAAAAATTAACCCTCGTATTTGTTTCACAAAATTAAGGCGACACTTGGAATTAAGGCAACAGTTCGAACTAATTCAATGCCAAAATTGATTTTAATTTCATCAATTTTAAGTTTTGAATCGCTGAAGCAATTAGCGAACGTCAAGGTCCATCCAATGTTGAAAAACCATCAAAATTAGATGCCCTATGATCTAAAATGACACCATGTACGTCGATGCTAATCGCAAACCAGACTTGCAGAAGGTTTATTGCAAGTAGCTTTGATTTGGGAATAAGCTGAATATTAGTACGAAAATGAATAGAATGTATTTACAATTTTGCCACCGCGTTAGTTTTTGAAATCAATATAGATAAATGTCGCGTATGTTATCGTATGATAGGAATTATTGTATTCTTTATATATATATGTGTGTGTGTGTGATGTGGTCTAAATTATACATATTATTATATAAATATTTTCTACATTTTTATGTACTTTTGAACTAGATTTCTAATGAATATTTTTCTTAGTTGGTTCAAGTATGAGTTATTATGGTTTTAAGAGATAACGGGATAAAATAAAGTATTTTAACTAAACTTGAAAACGAGTAAACATTCAAACACATATTATATATTACTAGCTTATTATTGTTATTATTATTCTTAATATTTATTATTTAGTCGGTATATTTTGAGAATAGTGTTTTACTAGTTCAATGATTATTAAATGAGAATACTTAACAAACAAAACGTTTTGTTAGTAATTGGCAGTAAGTTATGGTTAATGGGCCACCCTTGGTAGAATTAATGTTTGAAGTTTAGCCCAATAAATCAAATGATAATTAATTAGGTGGGCTCCTTTGACTTGGAGTAAAAGAAAGGAATTAATAAAGAAAAAGGTCACCAAGAAAAAAGGAAAAGGGGACATCAAGTTGTGCGCCACCCCTGTTGGTGGTAGCTTGGGCAGAAGTTGCAACAGAAGTCAAAGGGGGCACCCCCTCATGTTCCCTGCCTAATCTGAAAGACTAGCTCAGGTCAGAACTCATAGCTCAAACTCAACAGCCTAGCTTCGCTACAGAACTATGATCTACGACAAACCTCTCTCAACCGAAGCCATCGTAACATAACATATGTATCAACGATTCCAAAAAAGACGGTGCTCAGGAACGAGAAAAGAAAAATAAAATAGGAAGCAAGCAAGCCGGTCACACACACACACACACACACATATATATATATATATATATATATATATATATATGGGTGAGTTAACGTACAATAATGGCTTATCATACATTAGGTACGCGACATTCCAGAGCGTTTGATTAAAAAACGTGCGGTGGCAATTTCGTAAATAACCCAACAGTAGTTCGCGATCAAAATTCGTCGATTACAAATCGTCTCTGATCCAAATTCGGAACTTGTCGCTCAATCTAATCCAATTTCTAAACTCTAATCACAACTTACAGTATGAAATCTCAAAAGTCAAAACCCAAAATTGAAAAGAACGTCACTGAACAATAAAAATCTTCAAATTGATAAAAAATTGTTGATTTAATCAATAGAATTGATGTGTGGGAGGCTTTAGAATCATCAATCAATTATGAAATTGCATAATAATACACTTAATTGAGCTATTATTAGGGTTCATGTTTAAACGTTCTGCACAAAAACTTTAAACGTTCTAGACTTTTTGTACAGAACTTCTAAATTTTTTGTCTAGAACTTCTAAAGTAAAAAGTTTAGACCAAAATGAAGAAAAAGTTTAAACGTTCTGACCAAAAATGAACAAAAAGTTTAAACGTTTAACTAATACGTTCTGATCAAAACTACAAATTTAAACGTTCTTACCAAAACTAACACCTTTAAACGTTCAAGTTTAGATGTTTTGTACCAAAACTTTAGAAGTTCTAACAAAAGGTTTAGAAGTTCTATACAAAAACTTTAGAAGTTCTATACAAAACTTTAGAAGTTCTGTTTAAACGTATTATACGTTCTGTTTAAACGTTCAGAACAAAAATCAATTAAACTTTAAAAGTTCAGTACAAAAAGTTTATACGTTCTGTTTATACGTTTTAGGTTAGTGTTAATACGTTCAATGTTAAAACCCAGAACTCAAACTCAAAATTGATAACTGAAACTTCAAATTGATGATTAACTGTATCAATTTCAAAGTTTAATTGATCAATTAGTTCATCAATTTCAATTTCAATTGATCAATTTGATAAACTAACCTGTGAACAACTCGTAACGGAGGAAGATGGTGTTCACGACTGTAACGTCGACGGTCGCGACGGTGAATACAATCGTTGGACGGTGACGAATTGATGAACGGTGATAGTGAAGGCGTACGGAATCGATGGGAGCAGTGGATCATAGTTGATGAAATTTACAATATTGCCATCGCGTGATTTTGAAATCAACAGTGTAGGACTCGTTTTATTTTCGGTCTTGGATTATTATTGAATGGTTTATGCTTTGGTAAAGTTTTTATTTTATTTGGTTGTGATGTATATGTGTATTTGGTATTAATTTATGATCAATTTTTTGTTTCATATGCGTCTCTGTAAATGTCTTTCATGTATGGATTCATATTAGGTTGTTTACTGTGTGTTTACAACCAGTTTATGGTTTATAGTTAGCGTATTCCATAGGAGCGGTAATTGAGAGTTTAGAGATACTTTATATTCTGCCACTTGAGAGACTGAGAGGTAATTAAGTGTCGTCTGTTTTGGTATTTTGCGGGTTTGGGTAGTGATTGCACGAGAGTGAGTTACCCTAGATTCCTTTAGATTCTTACAGATTCGAATTATAACCAAATTTAATAAGATTACCCCTTTACACCGTAGGGTGTTTTGTGATTAGAGAGACCGGGAGGTAATTTATTCTTTGGGTACCTTAGCATAGTTAGGTAAGGTGAGACCGGGAGGTGATTCAAACCATTAAACCTTTGAGTTTTACATGATATTTAGGGTTCTTAGGTATTGTTGGTGAGACCGGGAGGTGATCTAGCGTACTTTAGGTATTCCTTAAGTTTCATATTTTTAGAATTCGGTACCATTCATAAATCCAATTCCGAGAGTTTACGAGTTGACTAGTAGGATTCTTTGCCTAGGTAGTTGTTTCACCCTATTTGAGTTCTAAACCGATTTGTCTGTGTCTAGTTTTAGAGTATGTATTATTTAGTTTATATTTAATAGTTAAAATGACAAAAATCAATTAAATTTATTTATTTAAGTTATTAGTCAAAGTTTAGTTTAGGTGTCGCTAGTGTCCTTTGGGTTCGATATCCGGACTTCATTAGACTTTACTACAGTTGATAGGTACACTTGCATGTCTAGTGATCTAGCATTAGGATAGTCTAGATTTATAAATTTAAAACTAGAGTGTCCAGGTTTAGTTAGGTTTTTAATAGATCGTGTTTTGCACATAAAGTTTTTGGCGCCGTTGTCGGGGATACTTAGGCTATAGCGAAACTAGCGTTGATTGAGCTTAATTGATTGATTGGTCGTTTGTATCTTGAGTTGTGGTGTGTTTTGTGTGTCCGTGGCTTAGATTAAGCGTGTCTAGTCGTGTTTAGTATAATTTAGTTTGTCTTTTATTTTATCGAGTCTAGTTAATATGTTTAATAGATCGAGTCAGCTTAGGAGTATTTTATATCGAATATGTTGGAAAGAGATGATGTTGGAAAGAGTCGAACAAGAGGAACGTGAAAGACTCCAAAAGATTAAGTCATTGGAAGCCATGCTTGATAAGTTGATCGAAATAGAAACAATCCGTAAAATAGAGGAATTCGAAGCCATGCTTGATAAGTTGATGGAATTTGAAAGACTCCGTAAGATAGAGGAATTCGAAGCTAGGTTAGACGAGATAAGTGCTAGATATCAAATTAAGAGATTTTCTTACAAGGAGCACGAAGCCGTCTATGAAACGGATGATGACTTCTAGAATGATGATGATGAGGGCGTGATAGAAGAGATGGAGTTGGAGATACCTGATTACACGGATCTGAGCGAAGATGCCGTTGTGGAGCCACTTGACCAGATGGAAGATGACGAAGAGGAGGAGCATGCACAATCTTGGGAGGATGAGTTTGGAGATGAATTGGTGGGTTTACTAGTTTCTAAAGAACATGAAGAATTTGACCCTGTTGGCGATCTTATCTATTTAGAAACACTAATCATGGGGAAGCCAACGATGGATATCAAAAAGTTATCAGAAGAAGAAAAGGAAGAGGAAGTGTCAACTTAGGAGGATCAGAATATGGTGGTAGTTGAGTCGCCTCATCATGTGTAGGTTAGAAGGTTTGCGGAGGAACTTGATAGTGAATCGCCACCGAAATCGACAAAGCCACAGAAGAGGAAGCAAAAGTTCTTGGATCAACATGTTTTGAGGGTTCAAAATGGTACATTAAGAATTATATGACAACACTAAAATGCAAATATACCCATTTTATTCATTATATGTCACGTATTAGGTTTGGTCTAGGTAAGTTTAAGTATTGGTGGTCCGACCCGTTTGAATGTTTTAAAATGCTTTTTAGTTTCACTATGTGTTATTTGATTAAAAATGTTGGATGGGTGGAACTAAACGGGTTAGACCGGGTTTGGATAATAGAAAAGTCTCCTGATTTAGATTTCGGGAGCGAGTCTGGCTGAAGACTATTCTGTAAACTTAGTGCTTCCCGGGAGGTAACCCTGGTAGTATGTTTTTGTTTTTTTTATTTTTGGGTTGCTCTCTTTTACTAGCCGTGTGTTTTCTGTTTTTGCTTTCATGTGGCTCTGGGAAGTTATTGGATGATTGATGATACATGGTTTCATTCAAGTGTGGGGAGGCTATTTGCTTATTGATTGTCGCTTTCGCTCGTAAGTGACAGCTTGGTAGAGAGCACTGGAGTGTGAGGCTTTCGTTCGAATTGGAGGGCACGGGACATGACTCGCAAGCAATATCGTCATATTTACCAGGGGAGTCTGTTCCACTTTACTTATATTTGAATGTTGCTTTATTTTTTTGTCTTTTCCTGTCTCATTGAGGACAATGTGACATTAAGTGTAGGGATGGGAAATTGAGGCTTTTATCAAAAAAAAAATTAAAAAATCAAAAAGATAAAAAAAAGAAAAAATAAAAAAACATAAAAAATAATATATATATATATATATATATCCGAAAATTACAAAAAAAAATTGAAATATGTCCCAAATTTTTAACGAATTCTTTTGCATATAATGGAAAATTATAGAAAAATTTGAGATTGATTTTTAAAACTACTATTATATATGAGATTAAATAAAAGATAACACACTACACTTGGGATATGCTGGTAGGCTCAACTAGCTTTGAAAAGTTACCCTTGATTATTATTAATAAACCTAATAATCGTAAACCTTGTGGGTTCTCATTTTGAGGGGGGATAGTGAAGCTGAAAATTCAATAAGGCATAGGGAATATTACCGTAATATGACTACCTTGAGGTGGTGAGAATTAAATGCACTTAAAATTAGCACGACACTCTATTTATGAAAGTAAATAACGAGTGGTGGCGCCCCGCCATGTCTATTTTTTTTTATATGAGCTTAGAAAATAGTTATATTTATAGGTTAAAGATGCTTAAAAGCACAAAAAAAAAGAGATAAAGAAAAAGAAAAAAAAGTATGCAAGTTATAAGTATTCCAAGAATTGGTCCGAAGAGCAAATGAATGAGAAAAGTGATGTATTGTAAAATGTCAAAGGAGCATTCTCAAAAATAGAAAAAGAGGCCAAAGTGCACATACTAGACGGGACTGAGACTTTAAGTGTTACCAAGGGGATATTTTTTTAGGGAATACATAGGGCAAAGTTCAATAATATTTAGGGCATGCTCGTACGACCTCATTTGACCATATTTCCACCTAAGTGCATTTTCTTTTTACCATTAAAGGGTTCTTAGCTTACGGTGATGGGTTGAACCAGTCTGTTTCAACCCGATTTAAATTGTCTTGGTTATGCTTAAGATGGGGGTAAGTGAATCTATAACTCTTTAGGTGTGAGAACCTTAGGTTTATTGATAATACTTGAACTAATCATCAAATATTGTAACATCCTATTTTTTATAAGATTAATAAAATAAGTTTCGTTTATTTAATAGTGTGTCGTGTATCAGTTTAGATAATAAACTTTGAGAGGGTGGGCTTGGACTTTAGAAGATAGAATAAAAGATGGAATGGGCCTTAGGTCCATGGGCTTAAGGGAGTATAAATACCCCTTAAACCCTAATCCTTTCCATTTTTATCCATCTCTACACCATAGCCTACACCTTGGAAAACACACACAAACACTATCCTATAACCTGAACCAAGATCCCAAGGCGAAAACCCGAGCTTGTTGGTGCTGGAACGTCATGACAAGCCAAACCAACATCAAGACTTGACCGTGTTCTTAGTTCGGCTCGTTTAAGGTACGTTTATAATTAGAAATCGTTCATTTAGGTTCGGATTTGTTTGGGAAATCTTAGATCTGTAGGAAAATGATAAAAACGAACCCAACACAACAAATCTTACTGAAACTGGTTAATATTTGATGGTTTAATCGATTGATAAACGAGCCGTACCTATATATGCATAAATCACACCCTTTAAAACCAAATATTTGGATGGTTGATGAATTGGGGTTTGTTGGCGCTGAGAATACGAATCCAATGGTACCAAATTTGTGTTGTTTCGTTAAGTATCGAAGGTTCAAGTTGTTTCTCACGAATAGATCTCAGATCAGGCTATCATCAATTGAAAGTGAAAGAGGCAGACATCTCTAAGACAGCGTTTCGGACGCGGTATGGACACTACAAGTTCCTCCAAGATAGCCGCACCGTTAACCGGTATAACCCGAAAGTCGGTAGTATTCAGTTGGGGAAAGTTTCAAGAAGAAACTTTTGAGGAATTGAATAAAAGACTCACGCAAGCTCCAATACTTGCTTTACCCGACGGTGAAGAGGATCTGGTTGTTTGTACTGATGCTTCGCATCGTGGATTAGGTTGCGTGTTGATGCAACGAGGAAAAGTGATAGCTTACGCGTCTAGATAGTTAAAATTCCATGAGGTACTTATCCGACGCATGATTTAGAGCTAGCAGCAGTAGTGCACGCTCTTAAGATATGGAGGCATTATCTGTATGGTACTAAGTGTACCATCTACACAGATCATAAGAGTTTAAAGTACTTCTTTGAGCAGAAAGAATTGAACATGAGGCAGAGAATGTGGTTAGAATTGATAAAGGATTACGACTGCGATATTAAGTACTACCATGGTAAAGCTAATGTGGTCGCCGACGCGCTAAGACGTAAGATTGAGGAAGTCCTTGCAACAGTGAATTCATACCAGTTGATTATGAATTCAAGTCTTTTTGAAGAAATCATCAAAGTGCAGTCAGAGGTGCTGATAGACGAAGGGCTAATAAAGAAAGAAAGGATCCTGGGTCAGCAAGACGAATTGATCGAAAACACGCATGGTGTTAAGACTAGGTTTGACCGCTTGTGGATTCCACGCCATGGAGATCTTAGGGGTCGAATCTTAGATGAAGCTCATAAGTCAAGGTATTCAGTTCATCCAGGAACTACAAAGATGTACCAAGATTTAAAAAGAGACTACTGGTGGACAGGGATGAAGAATGATGTAGTAGATTATGTCAGTAAGTGCTTAACTTGTTTACAAGTCAAAGAAGAGCACCGGAAGCCTTATGGGAAGATGCAACCTTTGGAGATACCAGAATGGAAATGGGAACACATCACCATTGATTTCATAACTAAGCTACCCCGTACAGCTAAACATCATGATACCATTTGGGTGATAGTGGACCGTTTGACCAAAAGTGCTCACTTTCTGCCAATACGAGAGGCCATCTCGTCAAAGACGTTATCAAGTTTGTTCATCAAGGAGGTTGTATCTAAACATGGAGTACCGTTATCGATCGTGTCAGATAGAGATACACATTTTACCTAAAGATTCTGGAAGAAATTCCATGAAGCTATGGGAACGAGGTTGAACATTAGTACGGCGTATCATCCTCAAACCGACGGACAGTCTGAAAGGACGATCCAAACCCTTGAGGATATGCTACGTGCTTGTGTTTTAGACTTTGTAAGAAGTTGGGATGATCATCTGCATCTGGCAGAGTTATCATATAACAACAGCTACCACTCAAGTATTGGAATGCCGCCATTCGAAATGCTTTACGACAGATGTTGTAGAACTCCCGTGTGTTGTGGAGAAATTGGTCAGAAAGAAATGGGAAGTTTAGAAGTAGTTCAACAAACCTCTGCAAAGTTAGATAAGATTAAAGCGAGAATGAAAGCGGCTCAAGATCACCAAAAGTCGTTTGCTGATAAGCGGAGACGACCGATTGAGTTTAACATTAGAGACAATATGATGATCAAGGTCCCGCCTTGGAAAGGGATCATTCGCATTAGAAAGGGGGGAAGTTGAGTCCGAGGTACATCTGACCGTTTAAGATTTTAGACCATGTAGGTGAGGTGGCTTATAAGCTGGATTTGCCTGAAGAGTTAGAAGGAATTCATTCAACCTTCTATGTTTCTCATCTGAGAAAATGTCTGACTAATGACACGTCTCATGTGCCATTAATGGACATCAAGGTTGATGAGCAGTTGAATGACATCGAACAACCAATCGAGATAGTTGACCGCAAGGAGAAGCAATTTCGTCACAGGGTTATACCTTTAGTGAAAGTGATATGG
Organism: Bidens hawaiensis; assembly: GCF_021521415.1. NCBI lineage: Eukaryota > Viridiplantae > Streptophyta > Magnoliopsida > Asterales > Asteraceae > Bidens > Bidens hawaiensis. The sequence goes on along the minus strand of NW_027503114.1, from coordinate 18,650 downwards.
AAGCATCGCAAGGGTTCAGATGCTACTTGGAAGCTGAGGATGAGATGCGCAAGTTTTACCCGAATTTGTTTATGTAAAAGTTAGGTTTTGGGGACGAAATCTCTTTAAGGAGGGAAGACTTGTAACATCCTGATTTTTGATAAGATTAATAAAATAAGTTTCGTTTATTTAATAGTGTCTCGTGTATCAGTTTAGATAATAAACTATGAGAGGGTGGGCTTGGACTTTAGAAGACAGAATAAAAGATGGAATGAGCCTTAGGCCCATGGGCTAAGGGAGTATAAATACCACTTAAACCCTAGTCCTTTTCATTTTTATCCATCTCTACACCATAGCCTACACCTTGGAAAACACACACAAACACTATCCTATAACCCGAACCAAGATCCGGAGGCAAAAACCCGAGCTTGTTGGTGCTGGAACGTCGTGACAAGCCAAACCAACATCAAGACTAGACCGTGTTCGTAGTTCGACTCCTTTAAGGTACGTTTATAATTAGAAATCGTTCATTTAGGTTAGGATTTGTTTGGGAAATCTTAGATCTGTAGGAGAATGATAAAAACGAACCCAACACAACAAATCTTACTGAAACTGGTTAATATTTGATGGTTTAATCGATTGATAAACGAGCCGTACCTATATATGCATAAATCACACCCTTTAAAACATAATATTTGGATGGTTGATGAATTGGGGTTTGTTGGCGCTGAGAATACGAATCCAATGGTACCAAATTTGTGTTGTTTCGTTAAGTATCGTAGGTTAATTGCAGATTTAGGGGGTCTGTTGACCGTTTACTGTTCTTGACGATTTTGACTTTGATCTCCGAGTCAAAGTTGGATAAGATTGATGCAATTCCTTATGTCCAGACTACGAATTGGTTCACCCATTCGTTCTGTCAAGATAACGAATTAGCTCACCCATTCGTTATGTTGAGATAACGAATCAGTTCACCAATTCGTCATGCCAAGATAACGAATTTTGCTAGCGAACTAGGGTAACGAACTAGATAACGAACCCGGTGATTCGTTACTTGCCAATTCGTTATGATAACGAATCAGATGATTCGTTACTCACCATTCACTATGTTAAGATAACGAACCGGAATAACGAATCAGGTAACGAATGAGGCGTTATTCGTTATAACGAATGAGTTAGAGAATTAAATAATAATTTAAAATTCTAATGGAAATGTGTTAAGCCAGTTAATGGAAATAAAATTTTTCCAAGCTGACCTGTTAGCCTTACTATCCTTGTACTAAATAGTTCCTTGAGTGATGACGTTTGTGTTTTCCTGTTAGCCTTACTATCCTTGTACTAAATAGTTCCTTGAGTGATGACATTTGTGTTTTCCTTTTCAGAATATGATGGTTGGATCTAGGTCAGTTGTTGGAGTAGGAGGCCGCACTGGACGTCGTGGAAGGCCTCGTCGTGTCCGACAACCTTTGGTAGAAACAGCTTCCAACACCGGAGATGAAGGAAGCGCAGCTGGGCGAAACACAAACAACAACGAAGGGTTTCAACTTGACCCTGCAATTCAAGTAGCTATTGTTCAAGATGTAGCCACTGTTGTGAAGAACTTGAATCCTGAAGGGTCTGCTGGAGGCCGTGAAAGAACCACTGAAAGGGAGGGAGGAGATGGTAAGAAAGATGGAAGGGAGAGGGAGGCCTCGAGTGTGGTTAAATCTATGAAAATCGATGATAGGAGGAGAGGCCTAGGTGGGTGCAACTACAAGTCATTTAAAGGTTGCAACCTACCGAAGCTAACTGGTTTGGGAGACGCAATCGCTAATCTCCAATGAATAACCACTATGGACAAGGTTATCCGCATTCGCGAGTGCCGTCCCGATCAAGCTATGGGATATGCGACCCAATCATTTGGTGATGAGGCAATGTATTAGTAGGAATCGATTGAGCAGAGGAAGAGTCCAGAGGAGATCAATGCAATGAAGTGGGAGGATCTGAAAGAGTTAGTTATGAAGAGGTTCTGTGCTTACGCCGAAGTTGAGAGGGTAGAGATGAAGTTCCTTAACCTGAAAGCTAGAACGATGACACATCGTGAGTATACCACGGAGTTCAACCGAATGTGTAGGTTGGTACCCGATATGAGGCTAAGAGGATCAAATGCTATGTGAGGGGAGTGCCACAGAATGTTCGCATGCTAGTCAGGGCGAATAAACCTGCCAATTTTGACTCTGTTGTCGAACTCGCAGGGATGGTTTATGAAGAACTGGCAGTGGACGATTTGGTGGTGGGAGAAGAGAAGAAAGATAAGAAGTGGGTCAATCATGCTAAACGACCAGGTACTCAATAATGGAACTCCAAAGACAAGAAACATAAGGTGTGGGAAAAGAAGTCGTGCAAGACCTGCGGTAAGATGCACGGTGGAGAGTGCAAGTGGGGCACTGGTTCTGATGTGTACCATAAGTGTGGGAAATCCCATGGAGGGGAATGCCGGTTAGGGTCAAATGCATGTTACAAGTGTGGGAAGGTGGGGCATTTTGCTCAAGATTACCATGCAAAGCTCGCATGTTATAGGTGCGATCAGACTGGCCACCTAGCGAGGGCTTGCACGGGCAGTGAAACTGGAGGAGTTGAAAAGAAGGATGCTGATCGGGCTAGACCAAGAACTAGAGCCTACATGCTGACTCAAGAGCAAGCCAAGCAGATCCCGGATGTCGTGACAGGTACGTTTCTAGTAAACGATATTTCCGCTTCAGTATTTTTTGATTCAGGTGCGAACAAAAGTTTTATAGCCACACCATTTAGTAAAGTAGCTAAAATGAAATGTTGCCGAGTGTCTGAAACCTTTATAGTAGAAACCGCTAGTGATACCTCAGTTAAAATAATGAGGATGGTTAAGGATTGTAAGATAGAGTTAGAGGGGCATGAGTTCCCTGTTACCCTGTATGTTATGAACTTAGGAGGGTTCGATGTGATTTTGGGAATGGATTGGTTGTCTGAGTATGAGGCTCGATAGTGTGTAAGAGCAGGATAATAAGGTTAAAGTCCTTGGATGGTAGTGCGGTGACGGTTTATGGTGATAAGGAAAGTTTTGGGCTTAATGTCATTTCGATGATAAAAGCTGAGGTTTTGTTAAGGCGAGGGTGTGGTGCCTACCTGGCGTATTTTGTCAACGCTACGGCCGAGACAAAAGAAATGAGAGATGTAAGAACTAATGTCCCAACTGCAAGAACTCCTCGACAAAGGTTTCATAAGACCAAGTGTTTCCCCGTGGGACGCATCGGTGTTGTTCGTGAAAAAGAAGGATGGAAGTATGAGAATGTGCATAGACTATCATGAGTTGAATAAGCTTACGGTAAAGAATAGATATCCTTTGCCAAGGATTGATGATCTGTTTGACCAACTGCAAGGTTCAAATTGTTTCTCACGAATAGATCTCAGATCAAGCTATCATCAATTGAAAGTGAAAGAGGCAGACATCTCTAAGACAGCGTTTCGGACGCGGTATGGACACTACAAGTTCCTCTTGATGTCATTCGGTCTAACGAATGCTCCTGCAGCATTTATGGACATGATGAATAGGGTGTGTCGGCTGATATTGGATAAGTCAGTTATCGTCTTCATCGATGATATACTGATTTATTCATAGAGCGAGTCTGATCATGCCAAGCATCTGAGTGAAGTGTTGGAAGTTCGGAAAGAAGAGAAGTTGTATGCTAAGTTTTCGAAATGCGCGTTCTTGTTGCGAGAAGTGCAATTTCTAGGTCACGTGATAAATCCTGAAGGGATTACCGTGGACCCAGCTAAGATTGAGGCGATAATGAATTGGAAGACTCTGCAGAATCCGACTGATATACGAAGCTTCTTAGGGTTAGCTGGCTACTATAGGAGATTCATTGAAGGCTTCTCCAAGATAGCCGCACCGTTAACCGGTATAACCCGAAAGTCGGTAGTATTCAGTTGGGGAAAGTTTCAAGAAGAAACTTTTGAGGAATTGAATAAAAGACTCACGCAAGCTCCAATACTTGCTTTACCCGACGGTGAAGAGGATCTGGTTGTTTGTACTGATGCTTCGCATCGTGGATTAGGTTGCGTGTTGATGCAACGAGGAAAAGTGATAGCTTACGCGTCTAGATAGTTAAAATTCCATGAGGTACTTATCCGACGCATGATTTAGAGCTAGCAGCAGTAGTGCACGCTCTTAAGATATGGAGGCATTATCTGTATGGTACTAAGTGTACCATCTACACAGATCATAAGAGTTTAAAGTACTTCTTTGAGCAGAAAGAATTGAACATGAGGCAGAGAATGTGGTTAGAATTGATAAAGGATTACGACTGCGATATTAAGTACTACCATGGTAAAGCTAATGTGGTCGCCGACGCGCTAAGACGTAAGATTGAGGAAGTCCTTGCAACAGTGAATTCATACCAGTTGATTATGAATTCAAGTCTTTTTGAAGAAATCATCAAAGTGCAGTCAGAGGTGCTGATAGACGAAGGGCTAATAAAGAAAGAAAGGATCCTGGGTCAGCAAGACGAATTGATCGAAAACACGCATGGTGTTAAGACTAGGTTTGACCGCTTGTGGATTCCACGCCATGGAGATCTTAGGGGTCGAATCTTAGATGAAGCTCATAAGTCAAGGTATTCAGTTCATCCAGGAACTTCAAAGATGTACCAAGATTTAAAAAGAGACTACTGGTGGACAGGGATGAAGAATGATGTAGTAGATTATGTCAGTAAGTGCTTAACTTGTTTACAAGTCAAAGAAGAGCACCGGAAGCCTTATGGGAAGATGCAACCTTTGGAGATACCAGAATGGAAATGGGAACACATCACCATTGATTTCATAACTAAGCTACCCCGTACAGCTAAACATCATGATACCATTTGGGTGATAGTGGACCGTTTGACCAAAAGTGCTCACTTTCTGCCAATACGAGAGGCCATCTCGTCAAAGACGTTATCAAGTTTGTTCATCAAGGAGGTTGTATCTAAACATGGAGTACCGTTATCGATCGTGTCAGATAGAGATACACATTTTACCTAAAGATTCTGGAAGAAATTCCATGAAGCTATGGGAACGAGGTTGAACATTAGTACGGCGTATCATCCTCAAACCGACGGACAGTCTGAAAGGACGATCCAAACCCTTGAGGATATGCTACGTGCTTGTGTTTTAGACTTTGTAGGAAGTTGGGATGATCATCTGCATCTGGCAGAGTTATCCTATAACAACAGCTACAACTCAAGTATTGGAATGCCGCCATTCGAAATGCTTTACGACAGATGTTGTAGAACTCCCGTGTGTTGTGGAGAAATTGGTCAGAAAGAAATGGGAAGTTTAGAAGTAGTTCAACAAACCTCTGCAAAGTTAGATAAGATTAAAGCGAGAATGAAAGCGGCTCAAGATCACCAAAAGTCGTTTGCTAATAAGCGGAGACGACCGATTGAGTTTAACATTAGAGACAATATGATGATCAAGGTCCCGCCTTGGAAAGGGATCATTCGCATTAGAAAGGGGGGAAGTTGAGTCCGAGGTACATCGGACCGTTTAAGATTTTAGACCATGTAGGTGAGGTGGCTTATAAGCTGGATTTGCCTGAAGAGTTAGAAGGAATTCATTCAACCTTCTATGTTTCTCATCTGAGAAAATGTCTGACTAATGACACGTCTCATGTGCCATTAATGGACATCAAGGTTGATGAGCAGTTGAATGACATCGAACAACCAATCGAGATAGTTGACCGCAAGGAGAAACAATTTCGTCACAGGGTTATACCTTTAGTGAAAGTGATATGGAAGCATCGCAAGGGTTCAGATGCTACTTGGAAGCTGAGGATGAGATGCGCAAGTTTTACCCGAATTTGTTTATGTAAAAGTTAGGTTTTGGGGACGAAATCTCTTTAAGGAGGGAAGACTTGTAACATCCTGATTTTTGATAAGATTAATAAAATAAGTTTCGTTTATTTAATAGTGTCTCGTGTATCAGTTTAGATAATAAACTATGAGAGGGTGGGCTTGGACTTTAGAAGACAGAATAAAAGATGGAATGAGCCTTAGGCCCATGGGCTAAGGGAGTATAAATACCACTTAAACCCTAGTCCTTTTCATTTTTATCCATCTCTACACCATAGCCTACACCTTGGAAAACACACACAAACACTATCCTATAACCCGAACCAAGATCCGGAGGCAAAAACCCGAGCTTGTTGGTGCTGGAACGTCGTGACAAGCCAAACCAACATCAAGACTAGACCGTGTTCGTAGTTCGACTCCTTTAAGGTACGTTTATAATTAGAAATCGTTCATTTAGGTTAGGATTTGTTTGGGAAATCTTAGATCTGTAGGAGAATGATAAAAACGAACCCAACACAACAAATCTTACTGAAACTGGTTAATATTTGATGGTTTAATCGATTGATAAACGAGCCGTACCTATATATGCATAAATCACACCCTTTAAAACCTAATATTTGGATGGTTGATGAATTGGGGTTTGTTGGCGCTGAGAATACGAATCCAATGGTACCAAATTTGTGTTGTTTCGTTAAGTATCGAAGGTTAATTGCAGATTTAGGGGATCTGTTGACCGTTTACTGTTCTTGACGATTTTGACTTTGATCTCCGAGTCAAAGTTGGATAAGATTGATGCAATTCGTTATGTCCAGACTACGAATTGGTTCACCCATTCGTTCTGTCAAGATAACGAATTGGCTCACCCATTCGTTATGTTGAGATAACGAATCAGTTCACTAATTCGTCATGCCAAGATAACGAATTAGGCTAGCGAACTAGGGTAACGAACCAGATAACGAACCTGGTGATTCGTTACTTGCCAATTCGTTATGATAACGAATCAGATGATTCGTTACTCACCATTCACTATGTTAAGATAACGAACCGGAATAACGAATCAGGTAACGAATCAGACATGTAAGATAACGAATCAGTTAACGAATGAGGCATAATTCGTTATAACGAATGAGTTATATAAGTAAATAACAATTTAAGATTCTAATGGAAAATGTGTTAAGCCAGTTAATGGAATTAAATAGCAGCTTAACCCCAGCCAGGGGCTTTGCCCCTTGGACCCCGCTAGGAGCTGCCACCCCTAGAACCCCGTTGTCAGGGGAGTTGCCCCCGGACCCCCATTCGTTGAGAGTAACAATTAAACTAGAAACACGATATGGGTATTGATTGTTTAATTGATACGTGTAATCGTTATACAGTTAGTCGTGCACAGCTCAAGAAAGGAATAACCATAAACGGTGAACGTAACCGCATTCAGGTGAGTTTCTAGCCCCGTTTCCCTGTTATGTTTTCGGGGCTGTGTGCATACTCGATGTGATAGTTAATACACTTAACTTAAATGGTAAGTGTATGCCATGTATGATTTATATGTTAATTATGTATATCTTAAATGTGAACGAAAGCTTGTCGGTACGTGAACGATCTTCGGATATTGCACGTATTTACAAGGGAGGTATGTATGTAATGGATGAATGTGTATGATAGATATATGTACAACATATAAATATGTATGAATAAGTAAAGAATGCATATGTATGTTATGGGTATGTAAAGACAGAATGTACTAAGATGAAGAAGTAAGGGATTAGACCCTAATAATATCTGAGATAAAGAAGAAAGGGATCAGACCCTAATAATATCTGAGATAGAGAAGTAAAGAGGGATCAGACGTTCTAATATCTGAGATAGACAAGAAAGGGATCAGACCCTAATAATATCTGAGATAGAAAAAGAAGAGATCAGACCCTAATAATATCTGAGATAGAATGGTCAATAAATATAAAGTATGAAAGTAATAAAGTATGCACGTATGTATGAAGTTATGTTATGAAAGTAAATTAGTAAAGTAATTATTATGTATCTTCGGATGCATGATTGAAGGTAAGTGTACGTATTGTATGATGTGTGATTAACTAGAACTCACTCAGCGTAGTTGACTTTTAGTATGCACACATGTCAGTAGTATGAGACAGCTGGCTTGAGCGAGGACACATGGCAGAAGAAATAAAGTTTTGCATCTGAAGACTCAAGATGTTTTATGTTTATTGTTTGATTTTTAAAGACAAGATGTTTATTTAAGACATGTTTATGATATAATATGTAATGTTTTATGAAAGTTTTATATTTCGCGTAAAGTTTTAATTCACTCTGATGTTTAGGATTGTGTTTATGAGTAAATCCAACGTCAAAAGTAGGGCACCGGTAACGGGGCCTTACAAATATGATATGGGGCTTGATAGGCTGGTGGCTGGGTTTAAGTGGACAACAATATCGGCAATCGCAGTTTTTGCGTTTATCTATGCTTAAAAATAATTAACCTATATGTTTTAAAGATCGGTCTTGAATTCTGATTCCATTACAAAATACTTTTTTAGGGACGAAAAGGTTTAAGTATGGGGATATTTGATGTGGTCTAAATTATGCATATTATTATATAAATATTTTCTACACTTTTATGTACTTTTAAACTAGATTCTTAATGAATATTATTCTTGGTGGTTCAAGTATGAGTTATTATGGTTTTAAGAGATAACGGGATAAAATAAAGTATTTTAACTAAACTTTAAAACGAGTAAACACTCAAACACATATTATATATTACTAGCTTATTATTGTTATTATTATTCTTAATATTTATTAATTAGTCGGTGTATTTTGAGAATATTGTTTTACTAGTTCAATGATTATTAAATGAGAATATCTTACCATTGCATTTGAGTAACTTAACAAACAAAATGTTTTGTTTGGTAATTGGTAGTAAGTTATGGTTAATGGGCCACCCTTGGTAGAATTAATGTTTGAAGTTTAGCCCAATAAATCAAATGATAATTAATTAGGTTGGCTCCTTTGACTTGGAGTAAAAGAAAGGAATTAATAAAGAATAAGGTCACGGAGAAAAAAAGAAAAAGAGGGAATCAAGTTGGGCGCCACCCCTGTTGGTGGTAGCTTGGGAAGAATTTGGAACATAAGTCAAAGGGGGCATCCCTGTTGGTGCGACGGTGCTCGGGAGCAAGAAAAGAAAAAGAAAATAGGAAGCAAGCAAGCAGGTCATATATATATTATTATTCGATGAGATGATTTGTTTGTTTTGATTTTGCTATGTTCTTAATTATGAGAGGCTAGACTTCTATACTGTCTGGGTTTGGATGAATACTTTGTAGACTCGTTTTATTTTCGGTCTTGAATTATTGATTGGTTTATGCCTTGGTAAAGTTTGTACTTTATTTGGTTGTGATGCATATGCATATTTGGTATTAATTTATGATCAATTTATTGTTCCATATGCGTCTTTGTGAATGTCTTTCATGTATGGATTAATATTAGGTTGTTTATGTGTGTTTACAACCAGTTTATGGTTTATTGTTAACGTATTCCATAGGAGCGGTAATTGAGAGTATAAGAATACTTTATATTCTGCCACTTGAGATAACATGCAGTAATTAAGTGTCGTCTGTTTTGGTATTTTGCAGGTTTGGGTAGTGATTGCACGGGAGTGAGTTACCCTAGATTCCTTTAGATTCTTATATATTCGAATTATAACCAAATTTAATAAGAATACCCCTTTCCACCGTAGGTGTTTTGTGATTAGAGAGTCCGGAAGGTAATTTATTCTTTGGGTACCTTAGCATAGTTAGGTAAGATGAGACCGGGAGGTGATCCAAACCATTAATTTTTATATGTTTTAGTTCGTTTATTATTTAGTTTTAACTGTTTATTCTAGAACTATCGATACTTCATACGTGTTTAATTGGATTTCATGTCATAGGCGTTAAAGTACTCATTTTGGACCTGTTGTGACACGAATGAAGACCCGGGATGTCCAGCACGCAAAACGATGAAAAGAATGAAGATTGCTGTAACTGGTTCCCATCGCGGTACGCGATGGGCCTGCTGAAGAACCCATCGCGTACCGCGATGGGTAGTAATTTAAAGTTTGACTTTTGGTCAATCGCGGTACGCGATGGGCCATAGAAGACCCCGTCGCGTACCGCGACGGGAGTGCAGACGGGATTTTGAGTTTATATCTTCTTTTTCATCAAACGAAAACCCTAACTCCGTTTTGACAAACCATAGGCGATTCCAGCAGCTCCAAGAGGCGATTTCCACTATCCTAGCTCGTGTCAAGACCATATCTATGATCCATATCATCCGTATCGAAGATTTGATGATGTCTCGGCTCGGCTAATCTCCTAGAATCGCACCCGGGATGTATAGTTTGTAACCTTTTACAGTTTTTCTCATGTGATTAAGAACACTTGTGTATTGTTATTGATGATTGATATATGATTGTTGATGTTTAGTATTTCTGTGTGTTCGGTCGGTTTAGGTTTACGTTGGTCTGAACGATCTGTTACCAGGTGCTAGATAATTAGTCATATAACTGTTTGGTTAGATTAAATACAATAAAACATACGATTGCCCTTAACTGAGTCACACTGGCAAGGACTGTTTGATAACCAGTGTCATGTGTAAAGTGATTGTTGATGTCTAAGGTTTTGTTTGATTGATCAGTTTTCAGTTAATCGTTAATAATTAATCTGTTAGGTTGCATGAGATAACTGTTGGTTGCTTACTTGAATTCCCGGGTGTGATTTTTTTGTTAACTGCTTAATATAAGTTTACTTGTTCGTTGCTTAGTTCTTTAAATTCAAACTATTGCTTGTGTGATCAGCACTAAAAATCATTCACTTCATAATTAGAAATCTGTTACACGAATACATTGACAACATACTCCTTGTGATACGATACCCTACTTGCTCTAACTATTTAGAATAATTAGGTTTTTGATTGACTCGAACGACGGTCATCAAAAATGGCGCCGTTGCCGGGGAGTTAGTGCGTTTAGTGTCTTTCGTGTTATTTAACTTTTGTGTTTTATTTAATTTTCAGTTTTTAGTTTAAATTTTATTTTATTTTATTTTATTTGTATTTTTTCATTTTACGCGGGTTGTGTTAGTTGTGCAGATTACATGTTTATGCGCACCCGCCATTCGGGCCGACAGTCTCCGTTAGTTTACGAGCCCGAAATTGAGAGAGTAGCTCGGCAGAACCGAGTACAAACCAGAAATTCTGAAATGGAAGACCAAAACCAGCACCAGAACCAAAACCAAAATCAGAACCAGAATCAAAATTAGAACGAAAACCAGAACCAGAACAATACCCAAAACCAAGACCCACTTCCACGAACCAATATGTTTCACCCAGAAAATATACCTGAGCCACCAAACTTCAATAACCAGAATAACCAAAACAACTCAGCTCGTGCCTCCAGAACCCGAAATCAAAACCGAAACCGAAATCCTAACCGAAACCTAAACCTTGACTTTAACCAAGCCGGAACATCTGCTCCAAACAATAACCCCATACGCCGAGTTCGGATAAATATTAATGATGTTCGATCGAGTGTTCCGACTGAAGATGAGGATGAGGGTGAAGACAATAATGGAAACGAAGGTTTTCAGGCAGCTGACGATGAGTTGACATATGGGTTAGAGAAAATCGGGAGGTTGAACCCGAGAACGAGGTTGGTGAACCGGAGGCTGAGGGTGATAATCAGTATGAAGAAGAAGTGGAAGAGCCACTAATTCGAAGACGGGCTGAACCCGTTAACAGACACCGAAGGGATCGAGAAAGGGTAAATCAGGCGGAACGGCTCGAAAGAGTTTGTGGTATTCCGGTTAACCGGGGCGGTATGGGAAACCCCTGGGGGCAAAGGAGAAATTACATAGCCCCAGCTCATGGTGTTAACAGTCGGTTCAGACCAGCTATCTCAGACTGAGCATCTCCGTTGGTTCCACAGAAACGAGTGCAGGGACAGCCAACTTTCAAGTACTGGCCATCTTACATCAACATCGTTCCTCATTTCAACGGGATGGCTTCGGAAGACCGTATTCATACTTAGCCGATTTTTCGGCTATTTGGGGGTCTATTGGTGATGGTACATACGATCAGGATGAAGTCCGGTTGCGGTTATTTCAGTTCTCGTTAAAAGACAAAGCAAAACTATGGTTTAACTCGTTACCAACACACAGTATCAGAAACTAGGCTGAGATGCAACAACTCTTCCTAAACGAGTTTTATTCACAGTCGAAGACTTGTAGGTCCCCCGGGGTGTCGCTGATCGATACGAGATCCGCACGAGGTGTAGGAGTGCGGAATCCTCCTAGACTCGTTTAATGGTGTAGAAGACGAAGAACATGATTACACATAAACAAACACACGAACGGGATAAACAAATCTGCAAATCTTTTATATAAAACCAAACCACGTTACAAACCGAACACAAACAAAGACACGACCGACCCGAGGTGAGCTCTACCTCGGGTCGTCCCACACGACTATCCCTCTCTATTTCTCTCTAGACAATTTAACTGATCACAAAACACTCTGACTTTCTGGATACTAAACCCTAAACAAGACACACATATATATAGAAAACCAACTTCGCGGGCTTGGGCTTGGGCCAGTAGGCGAAGTTGTTCTAACTTCGCCTATGACGTCTCCGCTGGTCAGAATTGCATAGCGACGGTCACAAAATGCACCAACAGACTCCCCTTTGACCGTTGCTCTCAATTCTAACAAACACAAAAGATCATCTGTTACAAAACATGCACCAACAGACTCCCTCTTAACTGATGATCTTCTGTTTGCTCCTTCTTGTAAGACTTGATTGCACTGTGATCTTCAGACTGCAACATCCATCCTGTCTTCAACCAGCCGTGTCTGAAACTGTCTTGTAGCTCCACAAATCTACCAAAACGAAACAAATAAACAAAAACGAAACTGAACCGGAATAGAAAAACGACCAAAACGATACAAAAAAACCAGAATGAAACCGAAAAACTCACCAAAACGAAACAAAAAAAACGAAATGCAACCGAAAAGCTAACCAAAACTAAACAAAACCACCGAATCGACCAAACAGAAACAAAACTAAATCGAAATAGAAAAACGACCAAAACGAAACAAAAAAACCAATATGAAACCGAAAAGTTGACCAAAACGAAACAAAAAAAAAAAAGCGAAATGCAACTGAAAGATGACCAAAACAAAACAAAAACACCGAACCGACCAAAACGAAACAAAAAAACGTAAACGAAACAGACCTGGAATAGAAAACGAACAAAACGAAACAATTAAACCGATATAAAACCGAAAAGCTAACCAAAACGAAAACCAAAAAAAAAAAAGCGAAGTGCAGCTGAAAAGCTGATCAATACAAAACACAAACACCAAATCAACCGAAACGAAACAAAAAAACCAATACGAAACTGAACCGAAATAGAAAAACGACCAAAACGAAACAAAAAAAGAGAAATGCAACAGAAAAGCTGACCAAAACAAAGCAAAAAACTAAACCGACCAAAACGAAACAAAAAAACAGAAACGAAACTGAACCGAAATAAATAAACGACCGAAACGAAACAAAAAACTGAATTGAAATTGAAAAACTGACCAAAATGAAACATAAAAAAACTAAATGCATTTTCAAAACCGGACCAAAACGAATCAAAATCACCGAACCGACCAAAATGAAACAAAAAAACTGAAACGAAACTGAACCGAAATAGAAAAACGACTAAAACGATACATAAAAAACCCGATATGACACCGAAAAACTGACCAAAACGAAACAAATTAAGCGAAATGCAATCAAAAAGCTTACCAAAATGAAACAAAAAATGAAATGTAGTCGACCAAAATAAAACAAAATCAATCGACACGAAACAACAAAAAAACGAAATGAAACCAAAAAAACTGACTAAAACAAACATTACCGAAACCCAAAAAACCGAGAAACCAAAACCGAGCAGATACCGAAACCGACCAAAATTAAAAAAAAAAACAAAACCGAACCGAAAGAAATCCTGAAAACTCGAACCTGAACCGGTACAAAACGTTTTTTTTAAATGAACGAGGATGACGTGGGAAACATTTTAGTTATTTTACATTTTGCATTTTTTATTTATATTTTGAGTTATTATTTTTGTAATAGTTTTTTTGAATATTTTTTTAAGGGGTTTTTAAAACCATTTGTATGTCAACCTTCACTTGACCAATATTCATTCTAACCCTCTATTTTAAAAATCCATCCTGACCCATACCCATCCTGACCCATCACCTAAATCCAACCTACTCACATTGCCACCTCTAGGTTTAATGATCATACTTCACGGGGTTAGTAAGGTCGGGTTTAATTGCTAGTGAATGAAACCATATGAACGAAAATTACAAATTTAAAACTATTGTACTAAAACCTCAAATTTGGGCAAACCACAAGGACAAACCATATTTTACTCTTTAAATAAATAAAGGATAACAAAAATAATTAATTAATTTATTATTTTCTTGATTTCCTCCAAGCCACCACCAAAACCGAATCACCCTTATACTTTCCACGCTAAACTTTCAAGTCCCTTAAGTTGGTATTGCACCAAGTTTTACATTATTATACTTATAAAACAGGTTTACACCGTGGATTTTGTGATACTTTGTTTGGGAAGATTTAAAGATGTTCCAAACATACCAAAACTCTCTTCCAAAGAAGGCCCAGAAGTTTTCCGTGGACAGGCTATACACTCCGTTGAATACTCAGCTATGGATAACTTGACAGCTGTTGAGTTCGTGAAAGGGAAGAAGGTTGTGGTTGTAGGGTTTGGGAAAACAGGTCTTGACATTGCAAGAGAGTTCGCGTCTGTCAATGGTTCGTTATAAATTTTAACCGTATGTCTTCATTCTTATTTTATAAGTTTTAATTATGTGCATGTTAATTCGTAGGCCCAGAACATCCATGTACAATTGTGTACAGGCATGATCACTGGAAGTTTGGAACCTGGTTTCCATGGGGAATTTCATTGCAAAATTTCATGTTTAGCCGCTTTCGAGAGCTTATGTTTCATAAACCTGATGAAGGTTTTCTTCTTAGTGTTGTGGCAACATTCCTCTCGCCTCTTGTAAGACAAACGTTAGAATTTTTTACTTTATTTTACTATATTGGTAGCTTGTTTTATTAAAATGACACCTTGGCTAGCTAAGAAGTTCCCTAGCTTCCTCCCTGCCTGGTGCCACATCAGCTTTGCAACCTGCGAAGCAACTATAGCCCACCCTCCCATTTCACAATCCCAATCTCTGAAATGATTAGATCTTATCACAACCAGTTATGATGTAATTCATATATCAACAACTCGAATCTATTGATGTGTAAATGATTATAAGTAAAGAAATTTAAAACAATAGAGAAAGGGGGATGGGAAGATCATAGAATTCAAAATAGAAGATGAGAGAAGTCACATTCTAACAATATTCATCATATTAATCTCACTTACAATCTCTCCAGCTTATATCTTCCCCAACTTCCTTCAAGTTTCTAAAGACATGTTCTCTTAGCGGGCTTATGGAATGGGCTACTAGGTCGGGCCCATGGTAATTTGGTCGTTTCATAACAATCTCTCCTCTTCGGGCACGCACTTGGCTACCTAAGAGAGATTGTCTCTCTCATCCAACTTATCATCCACGCCAACATTGAAGGGGACGGGCGCTGCAATATTTGACGAAATCTAGTTAACAAAAACTACACATAGACATTGAATAAAAAATTAACCCTATGCTAATAATACTATATTATTATTAGCATTTATTATCCTTAAAAATTTACCGCAAATGTTTGATCACCATGTGTAACAGCGTTGGGCAGTCTCTAGACTTCTTGAAATATACAACAAATCGAGTCTTCAGCTCGCCAAGTTTAACATGGTGCCACAACATAGTATTTTAATAGATTTCCACTCAGGTTTGCTTATGTATCTGCCAAACCCATAAAAGTTTATCGATATGCTAGAAAAAGAAAGCATCAAGTTGAAGAAATCATCAAATTTTAGATTTTATGAAGATGGGGTTTTGATCCCCGAGGATAACACACATGTAAGAGCAGACATAGTTATATTTGCTACAGGATTTAACGGTAAAAAGAAAATCAAGGATATTTTCGAATCCCCAACATTTAGTCACCTCGTTGAAAACTCACAACGAATCGGTCTTTACAGGTTGGTCATCGTGATATTCATTTGAATAGATAATAAATTACACCTTGCACCGGAAACTGATAAAGTTATAATTACCAGGGAATGTATTCCTCCTAGGATACCACAGCTAGCGATCATTGGATATTCTGAAGGGCATTAACGAGATGGAGAAGGATGTTGAGAGATGGGACGAACATATAAAGCAAGTATCTGGTGAATGCTATTATAAGTCGTCATTTTGTGGTATAGAAATTTGGTACAACGATCAAATATGCAAAGATATAGGTATAAATCCTATGAGAAAGAAAGGACTATTCTCTAACATATTTCAATCATATGGTCCCTCAGACTATGCTGAAACCTGAACCTCATTCTTTCATGGCTTGTCCAAGTTGGGGTTAAACAAATAAAAACTAATCAGTTTGTTAAGTTAATAAGTTATCATTTATGTTTCGTTTTTAAGTAAAGTAATGGCCAGATTATGGAAGTCACCATAGTAAACACCAAAATGACTTGGTTTAGATGTATTAAAGTGTGTAAAGAGGCAATCCTCAAGATGAGACTTAATGTCGCTCGATATAATAAAAAACTACCGTAATAAATATTGTGAGGGTTTGTAATTTTCTGTTTTTAACTAAGATGATATATATTCTTGTCTTAATTGTGTTCTACGAACGTTGATGTCAAAGAAAAATATGCTTCGTTATCAAACATTTTCTTTGTAACCGTGGCAAACAATGAAAGCCAAGAGAATGTATATTAATAAACTCCGTAATTTCTAGTTTAAACATAACATATATATCTTTACACCTCTATATTCCTACAATTAATTGTTAGGTAGCATTTAGTATGTAGATTACAAACAAAACTGAATGGACCATTGTGTGAGAATGAAATATGAGTTATTTGGTTGCTCACTAGAATATAATCAACCAACACATAAAAAATCATTCTCACTAAACACATCAAAACAATTTCTTCACACCTCTTTGTTTTTTTTGTTGTATTTCTTCTTTCAACCTACTTTCTCGACACCACATCATGATCATTATTGCCACTGCCACCACCACTGCAATAACTCGGGTTTCCAATTAATATTTATATATTCCGTTACACCGATCCGTTTTCGCTATTGGGTAATTTTAATCAACAAAATATCACGCTTATCGATGCATTAATATTTTATTATTATTGTCTATTATATTTAACCATTTTATCAAAATAACTTTGATTTGTATACATTTTCCCCTAAAACAAGGTTTTAATTTAATAATTTTCCACTTCTAAAGTTAAGGGACCTAGTTGCAAAATCTGGCCAAATTATGATATTATACCAAACCCTCACCCAAACCCGTTGAGCTGGACCCAAACTCGCAATTCATAGACCCGTTTTGATTTCGTGCTCCTTAATTCACGGATTTTACTTGGAATTGATATTACAGGATCTTTAACAAGCCAAGACCGACCCTAAACGCGATTATAATTAGGAAACTAGGATCTGGAGTATATAAAAATCGATCGTTCTTGAGTCGGTAAACCTTAATTTGTAAAATCTTTACAAACATCGATCATAACACAATTAAAATCACCACCTTCACCTCTTAGCTGTCGCCAACGAAACCCCCCATAATCAATTAAGTTTTATCTATCTTCAAGTACCTGTTCTGATCACTCCTTGGCCGGCGGCTCTGTCATCATCAATTAACCAGTGTATAATCATCGTTAAAGGTAATTGTTTACATGTATTGGTTCGTCAGAATCTGCTCGTTATTAACCCTATGTTCATTTATCCAATCAACAATCGATTTGTCGGATTGTTGGATCTAGAGTTTATTCTCATGTTAGGTTATCTAGTCTGCTGTTTTTAAAGTTTCTGTTATGGCTCTTAACCAACTGATGCACCCAGCTCAGTTGGCTGGGTGCCTATGTGTTAAATCTCTGAGCCGGCCACTGGCGCGGGTTTTGAGTCCCTGTCATGGCGGGCTGTTGTTATTTATTTTTTTTACCTTATGTTTTTGTTAATTCAATATAGTTAATATTCAATATTAAATTGACGATGTTCTATTAAAACTGATATATAAAGTGATCATTTTTTCGAACTTTGGATAAACGTCATATATATATATATGTATATATATATTTAACCTTGTTAATTAATATATTAAAATACAAAATATACCTAATTATTTTATATATAATTATTAAGTATTTCATAATAGGGTTTTACTTTATATAATTTATTTTTCATCTATTAGTTTCTATTTACACTATTTAATTTAAAAGAAATCATTTTAATGAAAATATATAAAACGTGTATTTAGTCTAAAGTGCTCATTTAAAGAAAATCCATTTATATAAGGTCTTCAAAACTTATAAATATTTATTTAAGTATTTTACCTATAAAATATGCTACTTTCTATAAACTTTTGATAAGTAAAGTGATAATGAAATTGTTAATAAATTAATATAATATTTAATTTTCGCAAGAACGCACTCGATTATCGAATACCGAACCTCTATCTAGTTTAGCTTCATTATTCCATTCATATTTATTCCTCAACTACTGTTACTTAGGATTTCTCGTCGATAACTTTTGAAGAACGTAACCCATGTTTACTACATTCTTACC